>NC_132881.1:39637472-39734972 GCF_030463535.1 Salminus brasiliensis
AAGAAATACGTTCTCATGTCATCTTTAACATTCACTGACATTTCGACCAGGCATGCCCAGTCTTCTGGTTCTGTATATGAACATCTTACCCTATCCATGGACTTTTGCTTTGCATGTGCATGATTTTGCATTTTGTGCATGTTTTGTGTATATGCACATTTAAACAGCATATATGAAGAAGAGATGTGTCTGTATATCTTATAACCATAAGAGGCTGTAGGTTCACTTACCAATTGTAAATGTAGGCCTATTGGCCTGCCCACATTTTGCATAATGTGTAGTTATGTTGTTGAGGCAAATCGCATGTGGTTTCAGTGCCTGTCTAACATTCAAATGTGATCTCTGGTTATCATCTAATATTAGAATGGCTTCCAACTCATACACCGAGCAAGAGATCAACTACACATGACACAGCTCTGATCAGCTCTGTCAGTGTCATAATGTCAGAAATGTCTGTCAGTGTCACGAATGGATGAGAATGACATACAGTCATGCTCATGACGAAGGCAGTCATGCTTCTGTGCAAAAAATATTCTCTATTTTAGAGTGACAGGTCAGTTTGTGGAGGGATTATGTACCTCCTGGCTGATTTAGCGAGCTATGACTCCGTGTTCAATAACATACATTCTTCTTGTCATGTAATAAAACAGACTAGAATATTGCTTCTGGTAAAAATCCCAGTTGGGGTGTAAATTTTCGATATACCCCAGTGGCACGGAGAGTAATGAGACTCATCTGAAGGGCTAAAGAGTGACATCATATATGGGTGTGTAGAAATAGAAACGGGGAGAGGCGGTCTGAGTATTCTTATTTATGGCTTTCACAAGTAGTTGTTTAGAATTCCCCTATGAGATGATCCTACCAGCATTGTGGGGGTAAAAGCTACCACATGGTTCATCTGAGACATATGACTAGACAACTGAACACAGTTTGAGAAGAACACTAATGGCCAGTTCTAATGCTTGCTTTGGCTAGGTTTGCACTGAGTGGTTGGAAGAAAGGGTGGGGCATCCTACGCACCCAGAGCTCTCTCTCAGGCCAATTGGCTGAGCAATCACTGGTGGTTGGGGTGGTGATGCTTAATTTCTAATTGAAAACTGTCTCTACTGTCCAGAGAATGCTTTCCACTAGCTTTTGGAGCATAGCTGTGTGGATTTGATTGCATTCAGTAACAAGCGTTACTAGTGATCTCAGGTTGTTGGGTGATCTCCACCCTACTTCCTCTCCAACTCCTAAACTCATCCCAAAAGTATTAGATGGAGCACCATCATTCCAGAGAACACAGTTCCACTGCCCCACAGCTCAATGCTGGGGGGCTTTATACCCCTCTAGCTCATACCTGGCATTAAGCATAGCGCCCATAGGTTCATGTTTGCTGCTGTTCATCTGCTCTAGAGAGTACTGCTCTATTGGCAGTACTTCTCTACAGAGACTAGACAGGCTGTGTGTGTGTGTGCATTTGCACATCTGTGTTAGCAATGGGTGCAACATAAAGTAGCTGAACGTTTTTCTGTGAGATTACCGGTCAATCTCAACAGGCCTTCAAAGCCTATCAAAGGAACAGAGGGATGATTCCTAATACAGAATCTGCATTAGCAGACTAGCAATCTCAGAGACAAATGGTCAGTAAATGACTCAATTGCTAATATAATTAATGGTGACAGCATTATTTTTCATGAAGAAAGATTAATATTTGGTATAAGGTGTAAGATACCCTGCCATGTTTTGCTCTACCAGCAGAGTAGAATGTGTTTCTCTGATGTAAAAAGATCTAAATGTGGGTCTGCCAAGCCATTCTGAGTGGTGTCCCTAACAAAGGTGTTTGTTTATGGAGCCAGAGACCGTAAAGATCTGTAATTGTCTGAGCACCTGCCAGCATGAAAGCTGATGTTGTGAGAGGGTGAGAGCATGGCAAATGAATGGAAACACTTAAACAACACCTCATCTCATTGCTAATAAAAGAGCAACCACTTTGAACTGGCCCAGTACTACAATAAGGCCAAGCATCACGGTTCTAACGTGCTACGTATATTAGTCAGGCCTGTCTGAGAAAATAGCCCAGTTAATATGGACATTATTACCGTTTGGGCGGTAGTTAGGATTGAACCCCGGGCAATGGCTGTGCAGTGATGCTCAAAATCTACGTTTTTTCCTCTATGAACTAATGTGTCTGCATTATCAGTTAAGTGTCCTTTTATCTGCACTGTATTGTAACCTAAGTCGGAGATGGAATTTGTAGCTCCTGGCTTCTGTTTGCGTCTCTTTAGTGTATGTACTATAGACTGTGGCCGTGTAGGGAGTTTAATGTAGGCTTACATAGTATGGGTCATATGTAACTCTTGGGCGTCATACTGTAGGGATACATAGCTTGTGTGAACAAACCCAAGTCAGTTGGCCAAAGCACTGTTCCTCATTTTTCCTCAAATCACACAAATGAACCACTGAACTGCTCTTGGCGCTTTGAAGACGTGGCACTTTGGCGCTTTGAATAATAATAAATGGGACATAAATGGGTAAAATTAAGTATAGAACGAGTGTTTGCTGAAATACAAGCACATACAAAATAGGGGTGACCCTGAGATGGATCACGAATCACATCAGGTCAGTCTGTAATGCTGGATATCAGTTCTGATCTAATTCTGTGACAGATCTGGCCTGAAATAACATAAACCTGTTAAAAATATTATCAGAATCATTTTAGCAGATAATTATGTAAATAATGTTTAGGTAATGCTGCTTTACTGGGCTAATATATCTGCATTTTGCTATTTTTCCTGCACTATAGTAATAATGATTATTAAGGTGTATGGTAAAGTTGGGCAATATGGCTATATTTTCTCACATTGTGGTGATTTTTGTTTTTTTTTTAACAAAGAAACACTTTTTTTTAGTATATTTTGGATATTGTCATCATTCACTAACATGTTTCATTACGAAGGGAGTGCAGCAGTTCTTGTTAGCAATGTTTACAATCTGCTGCTACTGGTTTATTATTATTATTATTTTTTCATTGCAATAAATATTGTGCTATTTGTATTGTATGCTTATTTATTTTTTAATTAGTCATATCGCCCACCCTTAGTGTTTGTAGTCCCATTTTTTTTTACATTTAATAAATGTTTATGTATCTGCATTGGCAGATACACTATTTGTCCAAACATGGCTACCCCTTCTAATGAATGCATTCAGCTACCTTAGGTTGCACCCATTGCTGACACAGATGTGCAAATACACATGCATGCTAGGTGTGGGCTAGAGGGGTCTAAAAAAGTGTTCTGATGAAAAATGGTGCTCCATCCATTACATTTGGGATGAGTTGACAGTTGGGGATGATTTGGGGTGGCGATCATCCAAAATCCTAAAAAAGCAGGATAAACATTTTTTAATGGAAGAATTGGAAGAAACATTGGATGAACAAGTGTCCAAATACTTTTTTCATAAAGTGTATGTTTTTGTAGCACATTGGCCTGCAATATTCATATCCTTACATCCCTAATCCTTGATGCAGTGCAATATCTAGCTCATCCTAATTCTTGTCATTGTATCACTCCACTCCTTCTGTTTAAGCTTAACGTGTTTCTTTAGACCATGGATTCAAAAGTTGTTTGTGCACGTTTTGCATAGGATGAGCTCAGAAACTGGACGGGGGAGTGGCTGATGTTGGCACACCTTGTGGCTGCCCTCCCCTGTCAGTCCTCTGTTTGAATGCTCGCTCTGACCCAGCAGCTGTGGCCGTTGATAAATGCCATATCTTTCCACTGCGGTGGCCCGGAAACTTCTGTCAGTCACTGTGAGGGAAAATGGGCCATCTGGTTGCTGGGTTTTTTGGGCTTGGACTTGGATTCAGCATGCCGCCTGACAGGTGGTACCCTAAGCCAATCCGCCACAGGCACAGTTCCGTTCTGTATTATCTTATCACTGTGTAGATAGTAGACTACACTATCGCCACCAGAAAGCACGATCCACGTCACTGACATTGCCTTGCTGTCAGGACCCTTGGCGCTTTAAGGCAACTGTTGTCTGCTGTCTGTCTCATCAAATCGGCCTGAATATTAGGCTTGCATCAGCCAGTTATTATCAGTACAGCTTATTCAAGGTTATACAGTCTACTTATGATAAGGAGGGAATTGGTGATGTACATGAAGCATTCAGTGGCATTTGCTGGAGATAACAGCAGCAGGTTGCAGCAGCCAGGTCCTGCCCACAATGTGTTTAACAGTCTTAATTCTTAGTTTTTTAATTTATTGGTTTGATTTTTAATACACTCACGTCTCAAAGAAACACTAGCATAATCTTGATATGCTGTCTGCCATCAGCAGCCAGAGTCTGAGAGAGCACATTTGGTCTTGCTCTCTCTGGGTGGGTAGATGATACTTTATCCACATCACTCCTGTGTGATGCTGGTCTGCTTGGGCATCTGCTAACTGATGCATCAGAGCTGGGTTTCCTGGTGCTTTTCTCAGACCGAGTTGGATGCCTGGTGATGTTTCATCGGCATCAGATCGAAAAGAGGCAGTGGCTGGTTATGCATGTGTCGGAGGAGGCATGTGCCAGTCCTCACCTTCCCAGTGCTGAAGCATTACATGTGATGGGGGTGAGTACTAACGAGTGGGTTGTATAATCGGCTAAAATTTGGGAGGAAAATTGGGTACAAATATAAACAAAGGGTTTTATTTCAGTGAATTTAAATAAATAAAAATGGAAAATATCCAGTTCACATGTGAACAGAATAGAAAAGATGGAATGCAAAACGTGCCAAAGTTTGCCATGACAAACAAATTCTGTCATATTCAAAATTATATTCAAATAGCACACTCTTGAGCTTTTGCTTGAGTCTGAGCAGGACACTTTGCGCCCATTGCAAAAAAAAAAACTGTAGACATTTTGCTTGTTCATGAATAGGAGTAATTATTTATTAAATTCATTAATTGATTTGATAGAAGGTGGTGTAGATTTTATCCAAAAAGTATTGGGACACGTGCTCATTAACATAACTTTCTTCTGAAGTCAAGGGTATGAACACCCCATCTCATAGCCAACTCCCCAACTGGAGCACCACCATTCCAGAGATCATAGTAATTCCACTGCTCTACAGCTCAATGCTGGGGGGCCTTATACCCCTCTAGCCCATGCCTGGCATTAGACATGGTGCCAAAAGGTTAATGTTTATCTAGTCCAGAGAGTCCTATTCTATTGGCAGTACTTCTCTACATAGACTAGGCATGCTGTGTGTGTGTGTGTGTGTGTGTGTGTATCTGTGTCAGCGATGTCCGCAACATAAAGTAGCTGAATTCATTCATTAGAATTGGTGATCACAAATATTTGGACATATAGTGTATGTCGATAGATAAAACACAGAAATATTTGACATTAATATCAGGTATAATAGCTAAATTATTGTGTCTAGTACGAACTCCCATTCTCTTGCGCATGTTGCACAACGCTGGTTAGTCTATTTCCCACCGAAAATTAAACTATGCTTTTAATCAGTTATTGATGTCAGTTCAGAATTGTTTTCCCCTAGAAAGCAGACTGGAGGCAGACAGAAGCAGGCTGTGCTCTGTGTGTTGGCGGAGCCGGACTGCAGCGTCATTCTGGGCAGTGGCAGGAACTCCGCCAACTGCAACAGGCCTTCAAAGCCTATCAAAGGAACAGAGAGATGATTCCTAATACAGAATCTGCATTAGCATATCATCATTATTGCATTGCATTATGAGAATGACACATCCTCTGATAATAGTAGAAGCCTTTTTGGTGCAACAAAGAACAGTTTAAAGGGCTGTTTAAAGAACCATCTATAAAAGATTTTCACAGAGCAAAGAACTATATTTAAGCATCCAGAAGGTTCTTTGCGTTGTTCTAGTTCTGTATGAATGTTTTGCCTTTACTGAAGAACCCTTGAATTAAAAAAATATGTCATGATGCAGCTAATGTGTGATGTGTGAGTCACTGTATGTACGACTTATGGTCATAAGTTACCAGTATCTGTGAACTACGTTATCCTCATAGCAGCACTGCAAAACAAAAGAAGCAAGCTCCAGACAGCAGTCATGGACTTTGGTTTAGCTAACGGTGAAAACTGCAAATCTGGTTTTGCCCCAAACTGTCACTTTAAATGAAATGCACACTACAGTTGGTTACTACTTTCCTCTGTAAATGTTAAAGATACTAAGGCCACACACTATGTAAGAATTGGTGTCTGTTGCTCATGAGCTCCCCCTACAGGTGAAGTGTTATTTACTGCAGTGAAAAGAAACCATGCATTTTACAAGCAGAGAGATACAGAACTGGCATCTGAAGTGAACGTTTCTTGTAGACTGGCATGGTAGAGTAATTCTACAGGAATTTACACAAATATGCTTACACCGCATACAGTGTTGGTCCTACCCGCATCCCCAAAGTTACATAGTGCAGTTAACGGTGTGAAGAGCTCAGAGTAGCAATGATAGAGGCGCCATTCTCACTGTTAATTAAACATGAACATTAATAACACTCTGTGTCTGAATCTTCCTGCAGTGTAAGGTCCAGTAAGTTAGACCAGTAGCATCTGATAAATATTCAGTGCTTCCTTTCACACTGTTTTAAGAAGTGCAACCATGAGAGTCCCTGTGAGAGAGCAAATCCCCATTTCGCTCCCTAGGAAATTCACCCCAACATTGAACAGCCTGCTGTTTATTGTTAATTGAGGCCAGTTTGCAGCAGATAATCCACAGCGAATGAATAACATACAAGATAATCTCTGTAAAGTGTGCACTGGACATTCTAATGGCTGTGTAATTCTGCCTCTAACACGAGTGTGTTCACAGCTATATATAGAATTCAAACACAGCTGGAATAATAGCTGTATTATTGGGTTAAGGCTTTTGTATCACACAGCTATTCATAAACGATTTTGTGTACATAGGGCTTAAGAGCGGATATCAAATAGGACATGAGTATCCTGCTGTGGCAGTGCAATATCATGAGTGTAATTTCAGTCTACTTTTATGATGGTAAAACTGGGTCTGAATGTTTGAGGGCGATATGGGCAATATTATAGGTTGGGTGAATAGAACAACAGGTGCTGATTAGGGTTCTTATTTGAATAGTAAACTGATGTGAGGCTTATGCGTTGCGTTAGGTAGAATTTAACGCTTTAACTTAAGTGTTAACAAGAGGCTGTGGCCGTTTTTGTGTACATAGGGATTATAATATCATATTTTATACCATTTTATTATGGTATTTAAGCACAGTGGCTGCATCAAATGAGCATTACTCTCAAATTCCCTTCCCCCACTCCAGTTCCGACACCCCATTGGTTGAGCCACTCCACGTAGTAGATGGCCTATTTGTTCCATGTTCGCCTAAGCTCTTTTTATCACCTCTGATTGATAGTACAGCCATTACGCACCTAAGATAAAAGAGAAGGAGCAGACGGATGAGGGTGTTGTGATGTTCTTTCTGTGCGAAGCTGCTACTAGACTGCTTACGCTCATTAGCTGATGAGACTTGCGACGCACAGCGCTAATGTACACTCATTATTTGCTGTTTGAGTGACCTCTATTAGACATTGGTTTGACAGGGGTCTTTACAAGTTCAGCGAGGCTTGAAGCACTGGGTAAATGCTAATGCAACAATGTTGACCTCATGACCCTTATATCACAGACAACCGGGATGATGCAGCAAGTATAGAGCACATGAAGTGTACTGACACCGCCTGTCACATATTGTGGGCAATGAGCTTTTCATATGTGTGTAATACATTTCTTTGCCTGTTTAAAGCACATAGCACATTAAAAGTCTGATTTTTTTTTGCAATTATGAAATGATATATTGTCCCAGAAATAATTGCAATTAATGACATTGTAATTTTAAGACAATTTAATGCCACTGATACAATGATAATATTCCTAATATACCTAAATAAAATAAAATCAGACACACTGGCTCATTCATAACAATGGACTCTCATTCTGCTTACATTTTTCGACTCTGGAGCTTTGGACATCAGATATGCGACATTTCTTATAGGAGCGCACAGAGAAATCCAACAGGGCAGTTTTGAAGCCATGAGAGAAATCAGGGGTTCTAAGCATGAGTACCCGTAACCTTTCTGCTGTGCTTATTGTTTTACCACAGAGGCAATACACACATTTTACGGTTTCTGTTTGTCTTGCATAGGAAGACAAGCAGTCTGTGTATGGCTTGAATAAACATGTGAAAGGCTACAGCAGCAGTAAAACTGAATTCCACGCCATCATGATTAAACTTTGGCGGTTAATCCGTGGTTCACATGCCGAACTGTTACACTACTACTTGTCGCAGTCCGCTCTGTGTGCATGGATAGATGTCGCTGTCTGCTCACAGACTTGAGGTGGCCTCCGACAGAGAACAGCCCAGAGAATAGAACAGCGCAACCGGCTAAAACGCACAGAAGGGAACACAATAGACATTGTTGAGATCCGCAAAACTGATTCAGGTCCTGTTTATATATAGTATGATAAGTTAATATTGTAATTATATATCTGTTCAAATGTTATCACTTATTGTTAATACATGGGCTTCTGTTCTACATGTTGCAAGTTTTATTAAATAAAAAGGTAGTAAATATGCATATTGTTCTTTAAAATAGTAGTATGCTAAATTGAGGGTCAGAATCCTGATCTCATAATGAAGCTCCAGCCCTCTAGAGAAGTCAGTTCCACTGCTCTACAGCCCAGTGGTGGAGAGCTTTATACCCCTCTATCTACGAGGTGGCATTGGGCCATGGTAATGTTAGAAGGGCTCAGGCATGGCTGTTCCAGAGCGTCCTGTTATATCAGTCACAGGTGCACTGTAAAGTAGCTGAACTCGCTCATTAAAAGGAGTGTCTGGATACTTTTGTGTGTGCTGTGTGTATTAAGAGGACTAGTCTGTGCAAAGCAACATTCCCAGGGCCAAATAATTTGTCACATTAGAGTTGTTTTGTGTGTAAGATCTGTTAACTTTCTTAGTGTGAGATTGGGCAGCTTGTATCAGTTGTATTCATCATGAAATGCGTATGCAATAGAACCGAAAGCTAGCAACTAACATTTGGTACTGTAGGATGTTCGGATTGTGCCTGTGAAATGTGCAGCTTCACTTTGGCCTTCCATTCACCTTTATTGTCTTGATGTATGTGGGTAATGACAGCTTCTGTTCCTGCAGTGTGAGCAGAGAAATAAACAGAGAAAATGGCTGATGTTGAAAATCATTGGTTTGTTATCTCAAACGGTTTAAAGCATTCAACAACAGGTGTTACAGGAACGTGAGTCAGATTGTGTTTTGACATGCGTTAGTCAGCATGAGTCACCGAGTACAATACCACCAGGCCTTTAGCACCAGAACTGTCTTCTGCTCCGTAGCACATTCACACAGCTTGTGTGAAATGCAGGGACTTCCCAGGTTTTTCTTTCACTCTTTTTTCATCACAGTAGGTAGGAGTTATTGTTATATTAATACCATTTTTATATCGATGAGTTTTCAAATATTTCAAGTATCTTTTATGTTATTTATTTGTGTCTGCTTCGCTTCTCTTGATTCTGAGATCCTTGGTTTTGTTTGATACAGCCTGTTTGATTTAGTGCCCAAATAGGTGCTTGTTCACTGGTCATTAATATTTATTGCCTCATTAATGTGGATTGTGACTGGCCCTAACAATTGGCTCCATGATGGTCTATTTATGCCAATATAAGTTTAACCCAGTTTTACCCCAATTATTAGTCTTCACAATTCCCATCCAATAGCTAAGGCTTACCCCAAATCATAAAATGCCACCAGTGCTGGGAAGGCGTCTTCCAAGTCACATGAACCCAGCCGCCGCTTCTTTACAAACTGCCTTCATCAATGCAACATTAATGCAGAGCTGAACACACTAACTGCCAGTTGTGTTGCTTCAGCTTACAGATGCCCACATCACTTTGAGTGATGGGGGAGGGACAGGGTGACCCAGGGAGAGTGAATTCAAACGTGCTCCCAGGGAAACAAACCAGTGTTTTCCTAAAGATGGAGCCAACGCTTAGACAACTGCACCACCAGCCTCAGCCCATAATGTTTTGTAAATATTGTGCCCTACTGATTTGCACTGCCCACACAAAGTTGAATTACTACTAATTACTACTAGTCCCACACAACACGAAGTATCTCTCTTCATCGCTATGACCGAACATACAAGAATTTCCCCCCGAGCAATAAACATTATAGTATCAGAAGTGATGATAACTGGCAGACTGAGGGGGACAAAACTTATGGAGTCAGTGTTGGTGACTTTTCTGTACCTCAGCACTCGGCGACCCCACTCTGTAACTTTTTTGGTGGTTTGACGCATCGTGGCTAAATTAATGTGCTTCCACTTTTTAATAATACCACTCAGAGCTGATCGTGGAAGATCAAGGAGGGCAGAAATGTCACCACCTGACTCTTACAGTACCACTGACCTCTTTAGAACCACCCATTCTTTCACTACTGTGTGTGAAGACAGACTGCATGGCTAAGGGCTTGATTTTATACACTCGTGGCAATTGGCTGATGAGGAGCTAGTTGCCTGGTTGCAGTAAATGATCATAACATAAAGCTTGTTGGGCTCTGTTGAATTGGGAAGGGTAAACCCCCTGTTTTATCAGCTAATAGGACCTCAAGTACACAACCTCGACAGCTTGTTAATGAGTACCAACACTGCCTGCATTCTCTCTGCTTTAATGAGTGGACTGTTCATGTATATTCTGCTATCGGCTTGTTGTCCTACAAACATGCATACACACTTTGCTGTCTACCCATTTCTGTATTGTTACCATCATAAAGCATCGCCATGTTCGCCACATCAAAGTCCTGTTTAAATAAAAGGAAACTTAATCATTTTTCTGTTTTATTATTATTAAGTTACAGTACTGAAATATGGGGGATTCAAAAAATTTGTTTTCTCCCTTATCTCCAATAGTCAGACAGTCAGTGTTTAGTGTGAAAGTTTTCTTTCATAGTTTTACAGTGAACTTACATTCAGCTAACCGCTAAACTTGTAATCCTGCCAACTGAGTGTATTTTGTCAAATGCAGAGGCTAAATTCTGTTGTACTAAAGTGTCTTTCTAACTTTTATTTTCCACAGTGAATTTTATTACATATCCAGCACATAGAAATGCACTCAATTCATATTCGATCAAAACAACAAAGGGCCAATAAATACATAAACAAAATAAAACTTAAATAAAAGAGCTAACAGTGGTCTGTATTCATAAAATCCACACAGATCGAGCGAGGCATTCACTGCACTGTACCACCTCTTCTCAATCTAGGAATCCCGTCACACACCCCGCAGGTATTTATAGCCCACTCATCCTCGTGCAGTGCCATCTGCAGGAGACTGACATTACTACAACATTACTACCACCTTAGACAAGCAAGGTGACAATTTTTTTGTCCTTATGAGCTTATGTTACTGAGCCACTTAATTGTGTCAACATCATGGTAATTAGATGTGGATTTAATGGATATGGACCACTGGTACTACTGTCAAGTGTAAAATCTGGCAGCAGTGAAGGGAAACAGAGCCCTGATTACTTCCACAGTAAGTGTGTGAATAAGCCTTACATAAAAAGAGGCACATTTAGTGTAGTGTAGCGCTGTTAGCATTGAGTTTATAAATCTGACCCGGTATGTCATTAAGTAAAAAACGGGCATTGATTTTTCTCTAAGCCCTGTAGAATTATATCATTAAGAGATGCTAAATTCCTTAAACTTTTTAGATCACAGTGGTTTAGTGCACTAGATATTCTGGTTTATAAAAGACATGTATTTGTACTTGTATTTTTTGCCATCTCACACTGACTCAGTGTTGTTAAATTCCTAAAACAGGTCCCACTCAGAAAATGCCAGCCACTGCCACAGTCATGGACTTCTTCCAGCTATTTGTCCCAGACAACGCGATCCAGAATATGGTGACTCAGACCAACATGTATGCCAAGAAGTACCAAGAGCGCTTCGGCAGCGACGAGGGCTGGACCAACGTGACTCCGGCTGAGATGAAGGCTTTCCTGGGCTTCGTAATCTCCACCAGTGTGCACCGCTGTGAATCAGTCTTGAGCATCTGGAGCAGTGGTTTCTTCAGCAACCGCAGCATAGCGCTCAAGATGAGCCAGGCACGCTTCGAGAAGATCCTCAAGTACTTCCATATTGTGGCCTTCCGTTCAAGCCAAGGTGGCAACCAGGGTCTGTACAAGATCCAGCCCTTCCTAGACTCATTGCAGCAGAGCTTCAGCTGCACCTTCCGGCCCTCGCAAACACAGGTATGAAGTGCACACCTGGGCCATGGGGTTCATATGTTATATTGAGCTTTTATTAGTTAGCTACAGTTCTTAAGAAACCTTGTAATTTCAGAATGGGTGTTAATTATTTAATTTTGGGTGTTTATAGTAGCTATTAGTACACTAATGTTAGCAAGTTTGCCAACAATACAGTAAAAGTAATTAAATCTAATACCATAACACATTATACAGTGCAATAGTCCAGCGTTCGGCTATCATTCTCTAATCTTCAGGTTGATTACCTCTAAGCAAGGCATCTTGTTAGTGGCTTATTTGCAAAAGGCAATATTGCCATAATAATTAAGCAACGGTATCTTATAAGAGATGCACTGTGATATCAGAATAATCAGCAGCAGCAAAGTATTAACACAATATCAGTACCATCTGATCAGTTTGTATCACCCCACAGGTCTCATATCATGTGTGACTAGTATAAAGTGCTGCTCTGAACTTGGTTGCTCTGTTTAGAGGCAGTTTAAAACACTGGTCACTTTAGAGGCTTCCCCCCCCCCCCCCTTCATTACACCAACGCACTACACTCGAAATATATCAAAAACACCTAAATGACTTCATTAATTCAGTGAGTTTAGATGAGATGAACAGAGTGTAACTGTAGCTGAGACCCCAAGTCATTCTATTGTGTAATTCAGTGTTTTATCACATATAGCAGTTTAAGCAGAAGACTGACAGAAGCCAGATTAAGACATTACGAAGGGACGACGCAAACTCCCACCAAATGTTGGCTGTATTAAATTGTCAGAAAGTAGGACAAGCGAGGCAGCTACGTGTTTCTGTGCCAGCAGGAAGTAGGTTGGGGATTTAAGTCGAAACTTTGGCCCTCCAGCTGTAATTACAAGCGCCTGCAGACTTGCAACATGTCACTCGCCCTGGTTCATCACTCCGAGTTTTAGTCGGCAGAACGAGGGTCAACTACGCTCGTTGTGAGAGTTGTTGACTGCGACCTGCACTCACAGAAATCTGAACTCAAATTTAAGAGATCAGCCAAAAATGCTACCAGCGAATAAAAGGGAATACCTTGCAATGTGCATTATGTAAATTATATTTGTGTGTAACTATTAGCTATGTGCATTCTAGTTTAAGCCATTTCTTTAATACTTTGTTACTGTTTTTGTGGCTTGAGGAGTTGCGAAGCGGGTCCACAAGTGATTTATTATTTTTTTCAGTCGTTTGTCTTGAATTGCTGTGTGGTCACTGACAGCATTTGGTCTGAGACAGTCAGATTTCCTCACAGCATGGACATTCTCTGTCAGAGACGGAAGCAGACTGTGTGAGACTGGCTTCTCACCATGAGCAAGTGAGAGAGAGAGAGAGCGAGAGAGAGAGAGCGAGAGAGAGAGCGAAAGAGGAAAAGCATTCCCAGGGTCCTGTGTGTGGTTGGAAAGATGGCCTAGTTGTCATAGCCATAGCTAATGAAACTCCAGCTCAGAGCCTCTGGGGTGGATCGTGCTGCTTTAGTGCTGAGAGGTTTGCAGTGGCTCTAGCAAACGTTTCTTTTTCATATCAGTTTCCTGGATGGATCTTAAGCAGGTGGCTTGTTTTTTTAACACATTAGAACAGATGCAGGTAAACATACATACAGTAAAAAGCAGAAAAACTGTCTAATTTCTCATTTAGCACTGATTTACCAAAACCAAGTGTTCACTATAAATGATATAACTATAAATAATTGATTTAGTTGGATAAATAGATATAAGCAAATGATATAACTGCATATCTATATCTATAAATAACACTAGACCACTAGAACACGAGAACCTTGGAGATACGGTGATAATAAAACACTACTTTCTGTATGAATGTTATTTGTATTTAGTCTAATATTAGTGTTTTAATGAGCATGTAGACACTTACTGGCCAGATAAGGAACTTTTGAAGCCATTTTTTACAGGTAACTAAAACTTCTGATTTGTAGTTATCATGCAATACATGTTTTGGCTAGTCAGGGCTAGTCAAGTTAAATCGGAATTTGAACAAACATATGCAATTAATTACAGTTACTGCATAACTGATCATTTACATTTATTCTAATGTTATTTAGTGTTTTTACAGACAGAAACACACTTTTACAGCTGAGGAAAATGACAAAGCTGTTTGCCTAGGAGATTTGCTTAGTACTGTACATCACTGAAAGTTATAAACCACACCTTCAGTAGTAAGATCTCTATTAAGTAAATCATGGGATATATGTTCTATAAAAAAGCAACCGAGGGAATAAATGTTCTATAGTTTATATAGTTGCTGCTTCTGTAACTCCAGCAACCCTGCTCTTGATTTAATGCTTATAAGATGCAGAACGATAAGCCGTCCTGTTTTTGAATAATAAATGACCCGCCTGACCGGCCACAATGGATGCAGTAGTGCAAACTCGGCCAATTTCATTTGCACTTCCCATGAATCCACCCCCCCGTGGCCGGCAGCCACGTCTCCTCCATCTCTCGGATACAGAAACGTCTTTGCTTCCAGAGAGCTTAAAGTCTGTTTCTGCTTTTCGACAGAAATGAGGAGATCTTTAGATTACGGGCTAATGCAGGACTGGCAATGTGACCATGAGCAAAGCAAGCTGAAGAATCAACCAGCTCTTTCGCAAGCAGGAGAAAGGCACAGCAGCAGTGTAATTGACAGCAAAGTCGTTAAGACTTTAATATTATTAAGAGAGTGACGCACACTTTCCTTTCCACCATGATTCCCTTTTCCAAGCCTTTTTGCTTATTCATAGACACGTCGTAAGCAAACAGTTGAGTGTAGAGTGGAAATAATTGATACACTGTAGTCATTTGTCACAGTATTCTTCACTCTAGAATTTAGAATTCAGTTAGTGAGTGTACACTCCCGGTTAACCACCTATATTTGTAGCTAATAAGAATTAGGGTAAGGATTACTTGCTGTAACTTGTTATAATTTATTTAGATAGTTAATAAAGTTAATGAAAAACTCGGCATGCAAGTTAAAGAAAAACTGATGCATTTATTCATTAAAGTACTATGTTCTAAATTGCCAAGAAATAGGAGATAATCGATGTACACTGTAATAAAAATATATAATATAATATAATGACAATTTTCATTTTTGAAACAACAAAAGTATTTTCAACACATAATATTGTAAAATGATAAACTATGAATTCGTAAACCATTATTAACAAAGAAATAATATAACTAGTATTAGAAATAATATAGTAATTATATATAAAAAAACAATTATTAAGTCCTTATACCTTTACACTGTAAGGATTACTAATCTGTAACTACATACAAACTGGCTGAGTTATACCAGTGGTGAAATAAGACAGGAACCACTGGTGGCCAGAGGGGTTTAAGAGGTTAACTTTTAAAGATTTCACAACACCTGGAAGATCAACTATGAGGTTTTTAACAAACTTTACATTACTATGTCCTGATTCCTAAATGGGGTTTTAGTTTTATTTCAGCTGATTAAAAATGGGAAATGGTCGAAATAAACATAACGATGCAATGATGAGTAAAGTGGAGATAATCTGAAATAATTAAGGTTTAAACAGAATATAGGTTTTAAGGTTAAACTGACCAACAGTAGCAATAAGCATTTTTCGAATGCCGAGCAAAACTGATGTGCCTCCTCTGCAGCTGTTTTTCATTTCTCTATGTGCAGTTATTAACACCACCGTGAAGACATTAAGCCCAGGCTTCTGGCCGAGCTGCTCTTACTGAAAATGCCCCCGTGAGACCATGTAATTTGTTATAAAAGAGCAGATGTGAGGATAATTAGGCTCTTCTCAAAACCGTGTGTCGTTCTTTTGTAATCAGTGTCAGAGGGTTTAGGTTTGAGCTTTCTCTTCTTTACGTAGAAGTTGTAGACGAGCAGCTGTGAAATGAAAGAGTGATGTGTAGCTGGGTGTCTAGCCTTCACGTTATCCATCATTGGTGTGTGTGTGTATGTGTGTTAAGGTCCCCAGCATGGTGAAGTTGAGAGACAGCACCTCAGCGGCTGATCTATCATGAGTTAATGAAACACCATCTGCTCTCATGGTTTTCCCAGTTCCATGGCAACACTGCCTTGGCAACACGTTCTACCCCAGCTAGATCCCGATGAATTTCCATAGTCAGCCCTGATCCTTTAGCTGGCAGGGTGCCAACACTCTGCACAACTTCACTTGGTGAACAGCTGTGGGGGATCAGTGAGTCAGCACTGTTCACTTGGGTACCACTGTATACGACATGCTGGCTCGGACATGCAACAGTTACATTGGGCCTTTACTTCGTGTGTTCAGGAGTTTCAGTTAATGTCTTTTTTTTATAATGTGTTAAAGGACAAATACTGCTATTAACAGTATTGAATCAAATATTAAATTAGTAGATATGACAATAGACTAACCTGTATCCCCAGATGTTTTATACAGTATTGGATTATTTTGGACGAAATAAGAGTTTATTTATTTAAGGAATACTGTCATAATTTCATTAAAGTCAATTTCGGTAAAATTAACCCTAAGTTGTGCTTACGTTTAAATAAAATAAGTTTTCTGAAATTAACACAAGGTAAAAATATACATACATCGCTTATTAAAGCAGCATTATGTAGTATGTTCCACATTAAAATAGCAGCTTAAGCATAATCATAAATGATGCTCCACTGACTGTATACTGACTGATTATAATAATAGGGAGAATAGTGTCTCTGTTGTCACTCCAGGCTGAACACGCTGCTAACTGCACTATGTAATTTTGGTGAAGTGTGCAGCACAGTGATCATGAGATCATGAAATCATATTTGTGTAAAATCCTATAATCTTACTCTACTGTGTCAGTCCTCATGATTTTTTGCACTTTCAGGGACTGTTCTATATCTTTCAGCTTGTTCAGAAATGTTTGTGTTAAGCATGTTAGAGGTGGCTCAAAGTGTATATTACAGTCCAGAGTCCAAGAGCAAGAAATACCAGTTATCACATAATGCTGCTTTAATTCAGTGGTGCTGAAACTTACCAAGACCTCCTAACTTGCTGGTAGTGATCATGCCTGACTACAGCTGGTAGCTTTTCTATTCCCAAATATAAAGGATTTGCTTTATAGTACTCATTAAATTGACCAACACACAGTACAATGGGAGCGTCTTGGACCTCAGTACAGGTGAAAGCGATGCTCGTAGTAGCAAATCATTGAAAGAAATATTTCTATGAGTGGATGTACCACAGCGGTATGCATTTAGATATTTCTTGTTTTATACAGTATTGGAAAAAAAGTATTGTTTGGAGTCGTCACTGCATTATGTAATCATCCCCCCATCCCCTAGCTTCCTAGACCTAGACTTCCTACCACGACTTCCTACTCAAAGATTCCTCTCAATTTAACCATACTTTGTTCCCTCAGGTTCTCCATGAGCCCCTAATTGATGAGGACCCTGTCTTCATCACCACGTGTACAGAGAGGGAGCTGCGGAAGAGGAAGAAAAGGAAGTTCAGCCTGTGGGTGCGGCAGTGCAGCTCCACTGGCTTTATCTGTCAGGTAACCACATTATGATGCACACACTGCTTCATCCTGATAATGTTGTGCATGGCAGGAGGGCTTTTGGCAACAACACTACAACATAAGCAAATTATTTCGACACTGAGTTTACCTCAGATGCACACTGTTTACCCCTCATTCCACTTGCTGGATGGATAATGTTTGCTATGTTGATCTGGATGTCAGCCGTTTACTCTGTTACTGTTCTAGTTTACTGCCAGCAGAATAGGCAAAGTCTCTCAAACACAGGTTTTACAATTAAAAAAAATCCCAGCCCACCCAGTTAATATGAAGATTTTGAATCTGAGAGGTTCTGTCACTGAGTGTCTCCGCCTACCAGTTGTGACTGTGATTGGTCCGGCCACTCAACGGGTCCACCTCCTAGTTCAAATGAAGATTGGTTATGCCACTGAGTGTACCTGCCTCCCAGCCAAAATGTTGGGATTTTAATTGGTTGTGCCACTGAGTGTTTCTGCCTCCCAGTTGAAATGGAAATTTTAATTGATTCTGCCGGTGAGTTTGCATGCCTCCCAGCTGAAAATGGGATTTTACTTGGTCCTGCCACTCGCAGTGCCTGACTCCCAGTTAAAATGGTGGTTTTGCACCCAATTAAAAGAGGCTAGTCATAACCTTAATACAATGAAAGCATTGGGTCGTTTGTGTGGTGTGGTGGCCATGGAGATATATGCTTTTGCTTAGACAGTGACAAGATCCAGGCCCCTAATAACAATAAATAGTTTTTCAAGGCTTTTGACATGGCTTTTTAGCCCTTTTAGCATTTTCTTTTTCTAGAAACCTGTATCTGTTTAGAAGTATCAAGTGAAATAATTGGGCTATTTTGGCTGGTCACGCTTTTTATGGCTAGAATCCAAGACTCCTAATACAGTGATTTGTGCCTCAGAGAAAAGTGCTGCTGTTGTGTTTGTGGGGAAGGGTCAAGGCAGACAGCCGCATTAGCGGATTCTAGTTTCTTATTTAATGACGGCGGAGTGGTCTTGAGATTTATGTGTCTTGATTAATTGAGCATTTTTCTACTTCTCTTTACCCAAGTAGCTTTGTCCATTTTCCAGTTTTCTTTGTGCATGTGTAAGGCACGTCCCAGCCAACTAAACCCGAGTACATAATCTTATTTCTCTGCAGATCTATGTCCATCTGAAAGAAGCCCCTGGTCCAGATGGCCTGGACACCTTAAAGAAGCCACAACTCCACAGTATGGTGGCTAAGCAGCTCTGTCAAAACCTGTCTGGACGCAATGCCATCATCTTCACCGGCCCCAGCATCACCAGCCTCAACCTGTTCCAGGAGTTTGAGAAGCAGGGTGAGCACTCTAACTCTCAAGCACTTAATGTCACCATCACTTTATATATCGCTTCAGATTTTCCTCCCATCGATGCACTCTGATAAGTAAGTGCACGTTTGGAACGTATAATATCTTTTGTTTTGTCTATAGTGTGATAAACTAGACAGGTTCTGCTTTGGGAGTTTTTAGATGCACTGAAGAAATGTATGATTTAAATGGACTTATTTTTATTATTGATTATAATTATTACATCACCCCAGGTATTGCAGCAAGTACGTATGCCTTTGTTATGCAGTAGGTGTATAAGAAAATATGGATACACTTGAGGATTGTAATATTATATTTTGCAATACTGTATCAATTTTTAAACACAGTTTAGATTTTTTTATGAATAGTTTACATGTACACATGGTCTTTGTGTGTAGTGTTTAAACCCTGAACCCAAGATAGCAGTGTTGTACTTTCTTCAGCTTCCACTGTTCTAACTTCATAAAAGGTTATTTATGCATATGGTGATGTATTATTTATACTGACAGTTTTTCTTTAAGTTGATAAAATAAAATAGTGCAGTATATCGTAATCTAATGAAAATTAAACCCTGTGTCATGATGTGTATTGTGATGCCAGATTCTTGACAATAAACAGCCCTTGTCAGTGCTATATACAGTGCATAAATAAGTACACCCCTCCTTTGAAAAGTAAGATTTTCATCAATGTCTCACTGAACACAAGAACAATTTCCAAACTTTTAGCTAGACTGAGTTTCATAGGACATTTGTGTGATCTACAACCATGGAACTAAAGTTAATAATATAACTTGGATTACAAAATCTTCAGTTTTACTCAAATTTGTTGACACCAAAATGAATACACCCCACAACATACACAAATGACTACATCTAGTATTTTGAATGACCGCCATGATCTATCAATATTTTTTCATTCTTTAAGAATGACGTCTCTTAGAGCCTGGATGCTGGATGGAGAGCGATGCTCAACTAGTCTCTTCAGAATTCCCCATAGTTGTTTGATTGGGTTCAGATCAGGAGACATACTTGGCCACTGAATCACTCTCACCCTGTTCTTCTCCTGTTCTGTTCTTCAACAAGTGGCCTTAGATGTGCGTTTGGGATCATTGTCAAGCTGGAAAAGTACATGTGGCGCCATGCAGGTTGGAAGCCACCAGTTCCAAAAACATTGATGAGTGCATGAAAAGGGAAGGGGTGTTTTTTGTTAAGTAACACCCTTTTATAGTCAGCTGTCTGCTGGACATCTATTTAATGAATAATTAGAGTCACCTGTGGTTGAATTCTTGTTAATTAGAATTTTGTAGTCTAAACTTAAGCTGTGCTCCTAAGACTTTCATTGGGGAGTATTCATTTGTGCAGCATGGTCTTAAATATTTTTTTTAGATAAATAAAAATGTTTGTGTGTACACATTAACACACCTTGTTTGCAACTATTTCCCACATCTGTGGGAGTAACAGTATCTGTTGGGTGTACTCATTTATACTCACAGGCCTTTCCCCATACGGTTTCCGGTTGAAAGCGCACAATTGTCTGAAATGTCTTGGTATGCTGAAGCATTAAGATTTTCCTTCACTTGAACTTAAAAGTGAATTCAGTGATCTCTCTAGAATGACAATTTTCTTTACAAATACAAACAAAGGCAGATCGTGTGGCTTGATTTTATACATCCATGGTGATGGGAATTAAACACATGGATTCAGTAATTAAATTATACATTCAATTATTATTATTAAATTATACATGTTGTAGATTGCAAATGCCTGATGCCAGATTCACTGGGGGGCTTTGTACCCCAGTGGGTATAAAAAAAAAAAAAAAGATGCGTCTGCTGTTCCCATGTTTTTATCTTGATTTGTTTGTAGGTGTATACATCATTGTCTTGCATGTGACGAACTGGGTGTGGGGTTCACATTTTTAAGCCTTTATGTAACATTCAAACTCTGTCTTAATCCAGTCTCATTTCATCATCTCTCTCTCTCTCTCTCTCTCTTGCTCTCTTTCCTCCCTGTAACGCCCCCAGCCGATCTTCCACCACCCCTGCAGTTTTTAATTAGTCCAGACAAGCAACAAATCAAGAGAATCAACCCAAACTGACCTTGACTCTTCTCTGTGTGTGTGTCATCTTATCAGTTATGCAATTTAGTAAACAGTACACCCTAGTAATTACAGTAACCTGAAAGAACAAGGGCACATTAAACTACAAGGGCTGATTCAGCTTTACTGTGCTCACGCCATCAAGGTTAAGTGTCAGATCAACCTTCTTTTAGACTCCTTAGCTCAAAACCTTCAGCTCTCATCTTAAAAGAACTGATATTATGGAGATTAGAAACAGCCTGGCTGTGATGGGGAGGCTGAGACTGAGCAATGATCAGATCTCTATTAGCTGTCAGTTGGGCTGTTGTGACTGCATGTCAGACAGCTGTTTGAAAGAGAACAGAGAACACCCCCACCCACCCCCATACTTGCCAATGGATTGAATGTTTGTTGCTCAAACACAGTTAATACTGTCCTGATGCATCATGTCCAGTTCTCCTAAAGACCAAGCAGCCTTTTTTTTTACTCATACACCTCTGAGATTTTAATAGCACTGTGTGGGGCTGACACAGGCTTATTTAAGAAGATTGTATATTCCGATTTCACATCCGACCCTTTGTTTAAACATTTCTTCACATTCTGAAAGCGTGATGAGGAATCACAGAAAGCAGTTTCAAGTCTGTAGTGTGTAACTTTTTTACAGTTACATCACTGTCCTGCAAAAACCTCTTATTAAAATAGTATCAACTGAGATCTGAGTCTGAGTAGAAAGATTTAATTCTAAGTCATTTTGGGGCATTTCTATTGGTCCATTCATCATGACATTTAGATATGATGTAAATAACAACTACCAGATTCACATTATGTCAAAGCCACTCTTCAGACACGGACATGGTGGTGGTAATAATAATAATAAGAGCAAATAGTTCGAGTTCATTTGGACTTAAGTGTAGTAAGTAGCGGAGGGTGGGAAGCTGGTCTGACTCGGGTAGCAGCGGGTAGCAGTTATTGCTTTTGTCATTCTTAGCATAATAATTATATTTAAACCACTTAAATGCAGTAAC
Source organism: Salminus brasiliensis (assembly GCF_030463535.1). NCBI lineage: Eukaryota > Metazoa > Chordata > Actinopteri > Characiformes > Bryconidae > Salminus > Salminus brasiliensis. Next base: position 39,659,693 of record NC_132881.1, read on the forward strand.
ATATAGTCACTGACTACAGAAAAAACATGTATATCCACAGAAGTAACTTTTTAGTTGAAGGTAAAAGCATTTTTAACTTTCCTGTGTAGGTCCAGCAGAATAAGCTCTCTTCTAATTCAACGTTTTTTTTTGGTTTGACCGTGCATAAATGACCAGATGGGTTTGCCGTTCTGATATCTCCATGTTCACAGTAGCTCTTAATACCAGTATTGTCTCCTCCCCATTCAGAAGTACTCCTGCTTTCAGTTTACACAAAAATCCTAAGGACTGTCACTGTAAAGTAAAGCTTCTATAAACTATGTAATACAGTCCTGCTACAGATGGGTCAGTTTTGTGTGCAAGCAAATACATTATTATTATTATTTTTATTTAAATAATACCACACACTACAGATAATTATCAACAAACCGTGTGATCCAGCAGATTTACATTCCCCCCTTTTTCCATAAAGTGTAATATGTGTTTACAGCTACAATAAAACTGCAGGAGAATCATCAGGAGCAAAACTAATCAGTCTGCCTGCAGCCATTTGGTCTGTGCTCTGGAGTAATACATTGTGTGTTTTGAACCATATATTTTATTTAATTTCACAATTTACAACCTACTCCATGTCCTAGAAAACCTACTAAATAGTAGGCTAGAGAGTTCCTAGAAAGTGAGACCTCTGCACATGTGTGTGTTTTTTGTTTTTTCCTGAAAACCAATGCTTTAAGTCTCAATTTTGCTGTGTTGTTGTAGACATCTACTGCTGTGGACTTCTGAGCACCAGGAAGAGTGACTGTACAGGTCTGCCTCCATCCATGCTGCGCAACCCTGATGTCCCCCAGCAGCGGGGCCAGTACCGCACCAAGATGAAAGGCAACATGTCTCTAATCAGCTGGTACAACAAGGGCAACTTCAGGTTTCTCACTAATGCATATCCACCCACAAAGCAAGGTAGGAACCCAGCAGCTTCATTAAAAAAAAAAAACAGGGTCTCTCATTTAGCAGACATCAGACGAATGAAGAGAGATGATTCTACTGGAGGTCTTAAAAAAAAGCTCAGTTTCAGCTGAAGCAGGAGAATAGAACATAGACTGTTATTACATGTAATCCCTAACCAAACCATTTGCAAGCTTCCTCTGAGGAAGAGGAGCTAAGTGTTTTTATGCTGATTTCAGTGGATTCAGTATATTTGAAGCAAGTTGATGGATTATGAGATACAAAGTTACATCACATTATGTTCTCTGCCAGGCTTTCCACTTTTCTTCGAACTGATGCCCTGATCCGTTCTGACAGCAGCTTGACATGAGACGTGTCAATTTACTGGCAACAGATGTTTTATTTATTTATTTATTGAAGCCACAGAGCTCTGTGTTATTTGTGCCTTTAGCTCTACATAAATGTTTTTCATTCAGTCATGTTTCTGCATAAAAACATTGTTCAGAATTCCAGCCATTCATACAGTAATGTATGTTTAATACAGACAGTACCTTCACCTAAATTCTAGATTCCACCTAGAGCAATCCAGCTACCTTCTCTGGGTTATTTATAAACACTCTGCCTGACAGCAGAAATTAATAATGATAAAGCAAGCTTTCATGCTATAACAAGTTGTTCCAAAACAGCTGTATTTATTTTACAAGAACAAAGTAATATATTGTCGCTGACACCCAAAAACATTCAACACGGCAACTTTACAGGAGAAGAAACCAAAACCCTCTAGGAAATGTATTGGTCCCTTCATCATGAATATTAGGGGCAACAGCCAAATTCACATTATGTCAAAAAGTGAGAAACAGGCAAAAATAAATATTTATATTTATATAAAAACATATACAGTGCCCTCCATAATTATTGGCACCCCTGGTTAAGATGTGTTCTTTAGCTTCTAATAAATTTAGTTTTTTTTTTTTAATATAGGACCACGATGGAAAAAAGAGTGAAATCCAACCTTTAACTCAAGTGAATTTTAAGGGGGAAAAAAATCCCTGACTAAGAAATAATTATTCTTCATAAAATCACCTGTTCCACAATTATTGGCACCCCTAACATTTCTTAGGAAGTAAATGTAATTAAAGTATCTCTTAAAATATCAATTCTACAGTAGTTTACGAAGTTGTTCAGAGTATGTAGGAACATTTAATTAGTAATTCACAACTTCCTGTTTCCCTGGGGTATAAATATGACCTGACACAGAGGCCATTTCTCTTCAACATGGGAAAGACAAAGGAACATACTATTCAAGTAAAGCAGATGTGTGTTGACCTCCACAAGTCAGGCAATGGCTACAAGAAAATAGCCACTCCATATCTACTGTCAGAGGAATTATTAAGAAGTTTAAAACAACTGGAACAGTGGTAAACAAGCCTGGACGAGGACGCAAGTTTATTTTGCCACCACGCACAGTGAGGAGGATGATAAGAGAAATAAAAAGGTCTCCAAAGCTCCCTGTTACAGAATTGCAACAAATGGTAGCTTCTTGGGGTCACAAAGTCTCCAAAACAACCATCAGGCGCTATCTGCATGCCAACAAGCTGTTTGGGAGGCATGCACGGAAAAAGCCTTTTCTCACTCACAATCATAAACGCTAACGTTTGGAGTTTGCTAAGCAGTACTGGAACTTCAACTGGGACCGTGTGCTTTGGTCAGATGAAACTAAGATAGAGCTTTTTGGCAACAAATGCTCTAAGTGGGTCTGGCGTAACACAAGAGCTGAGTATGCAGAAAAGCACCTCATGCCCACTGTGAAATATGGGGGAGGATCAGTGATGCTGTGCCTGTTTCTCTTCCAAAGGCCCTGGGAACCTTGTTAGGGTGCATGGCATCATGAATGCTTTGAAATACCAGGACATTTTAAAACAAAATCTGGTGGCTTCTGCCCAAAAGCTGAAGATGGGTCGTCACTGGGTCTTTCAGAAAGATAATGACCCAAAACATATGGCCAAATCTACACAGAAATGGTTCACCAAACACAGAATCAAGCTCCTCCCATGGCCATCTCAGTCCCCAGACCTCAACCCCATTGAAAACCTGTGGGGTGAGCTGAAGAGGAGAGTGCAGAGGAGAGGACCCAGGTCGCTGGATGATTTAGAGAGATTGTGCAAATCTCTGGATGGTCAAAGATCCCTCTATCTGTATTCTCCCATCTTGTGAAACATTATAAGAGAAGATTAGGTGCTGTTTTGTTGGCAAAAGGGGGTTGTACAAAGTATTAACATCAGGGGTGCCAATAATTGTGGCACACATGATTTGATGTTAAACAATTATTTCTTAATGTGGGATTTTTTTCCTACTGAATAAATTCACTTGAGTTAAAGGTTGGATTTTACTCTTTTTTTTCCATCGTGGTCCTATATTATTTAGAAAAATTTATTAGAAGCTAAAGAACACATCTTAACCAGGGGTGCCAATAATTATGGAGATTACTGTATATATAGGATAGAATAGGGTTTTAGCGATGAACCTCTTAAAGGAATTTAAGTCTCTGTTTGGAGGCCTTAAACAGTTGAAATGAAATTCACAGAATGGAACTTGTAAAAGCTAGTGGGTAAAGCTAAAGTACAGCTGAGAGATTAGTTTCCATGTCACAGAAGGATTTAAGTGACTGATACTGGGTTGATGAGAACTGAAAAAAGAGGGAATCATATTTTCTAAGACTTCCACATCTAGTGCAAATTAAAAGCTGCGAGGGGAACAGGGATTATTTTGATATCTGGAAACTGTAATCTTTTTATTTGAAATTAAATAAATGATCCCTTTCAACCACCAATTCTATTCAAACCACAACATTAAAGCGGGACCTTAAAACACTGGCACTGATAATGAAAAACGGAGACGTGCACATTCAAATACAGTGCTGCTTTCATGTAGTGTAGAAACAGAACTCAAAGCCAGATAGAGTTAGAGAACTTCCCATTCTGTCCAGTTGATGAGTGATTTTCTCAGCCCAGTCACTGATACTTCATTACATTTCTGCTTGCCTCTGGTTTCCAGTGATTTCTAGTTGTCAGGGGTAAGGGCTACACTCTTAAACTTGAAGGTTGTACAAGTGGTTCTTTTGAGTTGCCATAGAGTAATAATTTTTCTAATGGAGATGTGAACCTTTACATTGATATTTTAAAACCTTTAAAAAGGTTCTACACACACATGTATCTCTTTCAGAAATGTTTTTTAATGGAACCACAAATGGTTCTTCTATGCAATCACCCAAAGAACCATTGTAGCACCTTCATTTGAACCTCTTAATCCCTGGGTTTATTGTTTGGCTATTAATCCTAATGTTGCAGCTATTGTAAATTATTTGGTAACTGTTCAGTTTGGCCTATTTTGTGGAGTCCCACAGGGTTCTATATTGGGGCCAATGAAACCAATGGTAACCATGACAAACAGGGTTTAAGGGGTTAAGAGTTTATGACAAACACATGATTAGTAACATATTACGCTGTTGGCTGGGATGTAAGCTCACTATTTAGTTTGATTCACAGTACTGGGTTCATGGTTCAATGTTCTCATGATATTTTGAACAAAATTTCCATGAAGAAGAATAATAATGCCTGCATTCAGTTGTTGCATAATCTACTAATGAGATTAGAGCTGGAGTGGGCTGCTGTTGTTGTGGTGGTTGGCGTTTGCGAACTCCGATGTTCCAACTATGCAGCTAAATTAGATTTCGTGATTAGTAGAATGCTTGTTCTTCACAGTGCATTGTCACATCTCCACAATGTACATTCCCACCTTTTAGATTAAGATATCAGTGTTCAGCTACTGTTTGCACATTTCATAAGAGGTTCTGAGTAAGACTGACTATATCTGGGATGAGAAGGGCATTAGCATTGTGCAAACTGCATGGCTAAATCAGCACACACTTCCTTCAAACAGCATTAAGAGTTAAAGCAGCGTTATGTAGTATTCTTACTTTACAGCTTCAAGCAGCATCATGTTGATGCTCTACTGACCAGTAATAGGGAGAGTAGCACCGCTATTGTTGCTCCTCTGCGCTCTGCACTCTAATATAATATGTAATATTATATTACATATTATATAATATAAGTGGCGGGGGATGTGTAGGACACTTTCTAAGCTAACTTTTGCTTAGCTAACTCAGCTACAGAATATCAGACAGAGTGACCTCACCAATCAGTAAGCTGCTACAGCACCCCCACCTTGTATTACATGTTGTAATTACATTGAAATTTCTAAGTACTATCCTCATTTGGAGATATCATCATAATTTTTCAATTCCATGGTATACAGTGTTAGTTGTATCGCAGTACTCTAGTTCTGTAGTTCACAGCTTGTAAAATGCATGTGTTAAGTGTGTCATTAAGGGGAGGGTTAAAGCATTAATTCCACTTCCTGGCTGTAGGTGGAGTCTGAGAGTAAGAAATGCCAATGTGGCTCAAAAAGACTAATGTCATACTGTTCTTTATAAAATGACCCCTGTGTGTGTCAGAAACCACACAAGCAAATCTCTTTGAGGTTACTTATCAACTCTAAGCTATATGAAGCAAGTGTGTGATTATTTAGGCATGCATTATCTTCATTAGCATCATAGCTCCAGTGCAGAGCTAAAGAAGCAGAAACACTGACTAAGGGAAAAAGATGTAAATCAGATGTTTCAACCTTGTATCACTTTAACCAAAAAGGAAACAACCACTGCTGTCGTCCCCTCCTCTCCCCAGTCTTTCAGCTCACTGTGTGGCACATTATTGCCCTCTTGTATTCCAGTCTGCGTAAAGCATTGCCGTTTATGAGGCTCAAGGCTGTATATCTGTATAATAAGCAGGAAGCATCTTAATGCAACAGACGTAAGCTCGGTTTAGAGCATATTAGACCTGTTACTGGTTTCCATCAGCTAGCAAGGCGCTCTCAGTCGATCCAGCATTACTTCATTAATTGTCAGCGGTTTTTATTCTGCTGAAATGCAATCAAAGCTTCCCTGGAACTCAGTGCTGCAACATGCCAGGTCCTTTTACTCAAATAGTTTGTTTAATACAAAAAACGAAACAAACAAACAAAAAAGACAGAGAGCTGAGTCTCATTGGCTGCATGTCAGATGTGAATGTATTATGTAGGCCATGCTGACACTTCTGCTCTGGCTTTAGGGGTGATTATCAAGAGGAAAAGTGGAGAAATCCCGTGTCCCCTGGCTGTGGAAGCCTTCGCTGCACACCTGAGCTACATCTGCAAGTACGACGACAAATACAGCAAGTAAGCACGGCTCATTATCTCCGTTCTTTATGCTCTGCCAAATACAGTGGCATCCAGACTTGGTGGCACTCTTGGTAAAGAAAGATTTGCAACAAAGTAAGAAATTCTGTTTTGTTTGTGCTTGATATGAAGCACCTCAAGGACCTGGCTGGTCCCTCACTCAATCACTGTGATAGAGCAGTAACTAAATAATAAGTTAACACCCTAATTCATTCATTTATTCATTTATTCATATAATCTAATAAAAGTGTATGAGTCAGTCATTTTAGATTGTTGTGTAGCTACTGAATAATAAGCCTTATTACATAGGCAGTTTTCCTGATGATTTATCAGTTTTCTCAGATTTAATAAGGCATCTAATGGGATCCTGAGTGGCACAGCTGTCTGAGTGTTGGCCCGATTTCATGTGGCAGCAGAAAATTTGCAACAACGCTTTTTGGGCCTATGGATCAACGGTATGTCTGGAGGAGGAAGAACGAAACTGTAAAGGCCACCTTGCCGGTGGCTCAGTGAAGTTTGCTTTGGAAATCAGCCCAAAAGCATCATAGTCCACCAAGGCTTGGTTTCAGAAGAAGTCTGGAGTGGTTGTCAGTCACCTGACTTGAGCCACATAGAAAAAGGAAGTGGCAGCCCACAAACCCAAGAATTTTAGTGAACTAAAGGCCGCTGCCCATGAATAATAGGCTACGTTTCCTCAGGAGCGCTGCCAGAAGCTGGTGTCTGGTTGTGCATCATGTTAGCAGCAGGTCATAACAACAGAAGCGAGCTCTACTAAGTACTAAAGACATTTTTGTGTTTAAATTGTTTGTTTGATTGGTTTTTAATTTAGCTAATAAACTTGCATCGGGGGTTGAATAATTCGAATTCAAATAAAATCACAAACATAGGTACTAAATAGTACTTCTTAACTTTCTCTCACTGTTAGAATCTGTAACAACGCTAAACTATAGTTAATCATTCTCAATGAATCTTAAACGCAGGTACTTCATTTTCCACAAGCCCAATAAGACGTGGCAGCAAGTGTTCTGGCTAACCATCAGCATCGCCATCAACAACGCCTACATCCTCTACAAGATGTCCGATGCCTACCACGCCAAACGCTACAGCCGTGCCCAGTTCGGAGAGAGGCTGGTCAAGGAGCTTCTGGACTTAGACGACTGCTCACCCACCCAGTGAAGTGACCAAATGCTGTCTAACACGCATAGCCAACTACTCACAGACACTCTAATAGCAGATTAGGCTCTCAGTAATGACCTTCCAACACCCTCTATCTGTGACGCACTGAACCTGTGCCAAGTCTGGTTCTGAAAGTTCTGTTTATAGTTAAATCCGGGCTCATATTTAACGCCACACAGCTCAGCCTCTCCACAAATTACGCTTCTCCAACTGTACCCCCCCCCCCCCTTTACAGGGCCCCCCTGTACATAAAACCACTCGTCCGTCTGTGTGTTCCCTTTTGCTGCATGATGAAATTGAGGATGTGCCCTTGTATACGTGCAATGATTTTTATAACCAGAGTGACGTAGTGTCTGTGTAGTTTGAACCCTGAGGTGAAACTGTGGAATTAATTGTGGATTAGCTCTGTATGTCGGCAGCTTATCAACCGTAACATGCAGCACTGACAAAAACACACAGCGATTAAGATCCTAATCAGCAAATGGAGAATGTAGTGTGATGTAGAAGTTTTATCCAAACTTTTGTTAAAAGGGAAACTTTACAGTCTTCCCAAATATCTCTCTTACGTTAACTATCACCGGTTCTTTTTGGGATGTTGCCACTTGTCCAGTGACCTGTTGACCTGTGGCAAAACTGATGCACTCCATCCCTCCCCATTGTATTTTTGCACTTTTGATTCCAAGGGAAATGTACAGTACATACCAACATGACTTCATAACCCCGAAATCTTATCTTATCCTATTTAACCAAACACGCCACATTAACCAGGAGGCATAAGGACAGATGTGGCTTTTCCGGCGGCGTGGCCTGAGAAAGATCGGTGCTTTATTCCATCGCCGTTCCTGTGATCACTCACGGTTTATGGAATTTCGAGGCCAGGGAAGAAAGACCTCCTCTTTCCTCTGCACTGGTGTCATCTCAGGAGAAAATTAGAGTGTGAATCAGACCAACAGAGAATGTAAATACACTTCCTTGTGTTTTGTGTATGTGTGTTTGTGTGTGGGTGTGTGATTTAGAGGGTTGGTGTAAATGTAATTTTTTGACTGTGTGAAGTTATTAGAGGGAATGCTTAGGACTGCGGTGTGGATTAAAAAATGAGAGAGGTTGCTAAATAGGAATGAAAGAGTCTTAGAAGTGACTGATGATACACTGGAGAGTTGCTCTGTCCTACACTGTAAACACTGATGAAATCTGCCCTTGAGTTGAGTCAGATATATGAGCGTTCTGATTATTTCTACAGGTCTGAACTGTACAGTCTGCTGTAGTGATGCCATATGAAACTGAATCAGAGGAACATTCATTAATGTCAAGATTAGACCATTATGTAGAGTTCTTTAAACCTTTATTCGTCCCCTCAGGTAGTAATATCCCTGCCTCTAATTCACTGTGCTTTGGCCACATGTGGCACTGACCCTCCGGTCCGTCAGACTGAAGTCTGAAGATTAGTGGATGTACTCTAAAATGCACTGGCAGTTGAGAGGAATTGCTCAAATATAGCTTTTATATTACGATCACTGGTGAACACCTTATCATTAATACAAACACTGGACACTGGATGACCAAGAGTGTTTTTGAACATTTTTAGGTCTTAATGAGCTCACAGCTCCTTGTCAAACTTTTAAAACAGATTTCTTTAGGGGTGCACCGATCAGGATTTGTTTTTAATGGTTAATTCTTTACAACCAAATTGGCCAATGGCTGATTTTTAACAAAAGATTTTATTAGTGCATTGTTTTTATCCTGAAGCTCACACTGTACGGACTACATAAACAGATCAGGACAGACATTAATACGTTTCCAGTTCCAAAGGAGCAATAGAAACAAAGTCTTTAATGGGACAAACTGGCACTTTAAATCCTTAAGCCAAAAATATTTGCTTGTTGAAAAGACATGGAATCAAATGAAGAGCAACATCAGAGAAAAAATGACTGCAAGACAGATCTGCCAAAATCAAGATTTTAAATAAGCTGATGGCTTGTTTGGAGCAAACATTGGCAGATTTTTTTTAATTATCTCAAGTAGAATTGCTTCCAACATTTTCATCACCGCTGTCCACAAACAGCTTGTCTGATTAAGATTTAAATCTGGTGAATGAAACTGAGAATACAATTCACTCTGTCCTTAAACAGAGATACTGCACCTAACTTGTTGAAATATTCAGCAATTTTGTAATGGGATGCACCCATATGGGAATTCCGGTCCAATGCTATATCTCTCTTTTTTGTTTTCTTTCCCCATGTACATATCTGCTGATGCCAGTACATAAACATTTACAAAATGTTGAAATTGGGAGAAGATCTGTCTGGTTCAGCATTATTAAGAAATATAATATTTATTGCTGTAGGGTCATATGTGCAGAATGATGAATAACATGCAGGTCAGCCATAACATTAGTACAGGTGAAGTGAACAACATTGATTATCTTCATCTCCAGTGGCATCGGTCAAGGGGTGGGATATATTCGTCAGTCAGTGAACAGTCAGTTGAAGGTGATGTTTGTGTTAAACACAGGAAAACTGAGCAAGCTTAAGAATCGGAGCCACTTTGACAGGAGCCACATTTGTGATGGCTAGACGACTGGGTCAGAACATCCAAAACATCATACAGTTCTTGTGGGGGTTTTCTGGTATGCATTGTTCAGTACTTACCAAAAGTGCTCCAAGAAAGGAGTCCTTGACATCTAAGGCTCAGTGATGCAATCCATGAAGGTCCTACCTCACTCAGCTTACAGGACTTAAAGGTCTGCTGCTAACGTCGGTGCCAGGTACCACTGGATGCCTTTAGAGGTCTTGTGGAGTCATTGGCTGAAATGGACAGATCTGTTGTGGCGGCACAAAGGGTAGACTCGGTATTAGGTAGGTTGTGCTAATGTTATGGCTGGTTGGTGCATATTGGTGCAGTAACCCAGTTAACTCACCTAAACATTCTGCTGCCGAATCTAAACGTCTGGCCAGTGCCCATCGTTTTGAATCATTTTTATGATTGCATCCCTACATTTCGCAGGATATTCTCTTGTATAGTGAAGGGACACATCATGCCAAAACACACCAAAACAGTGGCCAGGTGTCAGTGTATGCCATATCTGCACATGAGCACTTCATGTTGACTGCCCGTGTACTATTTTGGTTCAGACGTTCTATATAAATAAGGAAAATGCATGGCAAATGAGCTGCAAAGTCTTGCTTTTGTTCAGAGTTTATTGGTTAATAATTGTTGTTGTAAGAAAATTAATCATCGACATGCTTCTCATTGCTCCTGGACATGCTGGAGAAAAATGGACTGTAAATGGACCTTAGCCGTACCACATACGCACTTCTCACTTGTTTTGCATTCAGTTAAAACTGACCTGTTCACTGGACTGCTGCTCTTTTCCAGCAGATTCCCATCCACTCCTACTCTCCTGGCCAACATTCCTGGCCATTTGGTGAGAAAATCGACAGCATGCGTAGACAAGATTTACCACACATTCCTACTCAGTCCAGTCTGTTCTGGTACAGTAAAACCTTGTGCATGCACTCTCTGAAGCTTTATGTCCAGTCTGTACAAACGCGCAATATTTTCATTACCGTAAAATATTACAGTATATTTGACCTATTTTATAACTCTTTTTTTGTTGTTGGGAATCAAGAGAAACGTTTTATCCTTTTCTAGATGTCTTTTCTGAGATATACTTTTGATGTAATGAGTAATGCTTCATTAATTATCTTTATGTTGTAAATATTCTGTTCGATTTTTTTCTGAATGTTGTAAATACTCAGTTCAAAGCAGCTTCCACTTCATTTCATTGCAGTGTTTTGTACTAATAATCAATAATCTGCATTGTCTGTAACCTTATGTAACAGGTAGATTTTGACTGCCTGAACTGCTTGTCAACTAACGATGCAATGGATGATTCGCAAAACTTGTATTAATACTTTCCGGAGCAACTATGAGGGGTCACGACCACACGTCCTCCGTCTACAGTTTTGAATGGAATTGCCTTTGTCAGGTGTGCAGAGTGTGAGAACGAAGCGATAAGAGGAGAATGGGACTAGTCTGACTGCTGTCACGTGACTCTCCTGTCATAGTGAGGACTTTGTCCTGGGCAACCTCAGGGTTTTGTAACTACAACAGTGTAGTGTAGTGCAATAGATGTCATACTGTAGGAGGAAGAATATAGACATTAGATTAGGTGCTTTAAAAAGAAGAAAATAAATGGTAAAAACTGTAAGCCTTTGCAAAACTAATTAGAAACTGAGCTGTACCGTTTCTGCTCAGCAGCAGATTAAAAAAAGAAAGGAAGAATACTGAATTCTTTTGCTGCATAGAAAGCTAGAAGAGACCCATACTGCGTATCTTTATGTGAGGGAAGAAAGACAGAATTATTTATAACTTGGTCATTTATATTAGACCAAATCTTGTCAGCAAGTACAGTCATGTCCATAAGTATTTGGACAGTGACAATGTTTGCAATTTTGCCTCTGTACATCACCTCAGTTGGTTTGAAAAGAAACAATCAGTAGATTTTCTCTTCAAATGATATTGCATCAACTGTTTAGGAATTACAGTCATAGTCCCTCCATTTGTACAGGCTCAAGTAAGTGGATGGATAGATAATTAAAAAAAAAAGCGGGGTGGCACAGGTCACGTCTGACCTGTTCATTTGTTATTTCATTAGGTGGCAAGTTTGCTTTTGGTAGCCATTCATGGAAACGCTCACTATGCTTTCCAAAGTGCTGTTGATGCAAGTGAAGGAGTCGATCATAGGCTGAAAAAACTAAGCAAACCTATCTGAGAGATGGCAGAAACATCATGAGTGAGATCAACAGTCTGGTACTTATAAAAAATACTAAAAAATTAAAATAATCTACTAGTGAGCTCAGCAACAACCAAACGTTCAGACATCTGAGGTAGATAATCACAGAATTATTTCTATGGTAAAGGGGAAGAACCCCTTAACAACACCTAGTCAGGTCAAGATCACTCAAGGAGGTGTAGCATTGATAAAAGTTTACAATCAAGAGATGCCCAAGTTCAAATACAGGAGGATTACTTTAAGATGCAAAGCAGTGATAACGCTCAAAAGCAGAAAGGCCAAAACTCGTAGGGATGAAAGACATTTTAACTTAAATATAGAGAAACCACAAACTGAAATAATACCACATCATCTGTCAAACATGATGGAGGCACAGCTAGAGCATGGGTTTTATGGCTGCCTATGGACCTGTGTCACTGCTGTTTAAGAGAAGCAGTAAATCTGAAGCGTATTGAGCTATCCATCCTGATCAGAGGCTGATAATCAGTAAGACTGATAGGATGCTGCTTCACAGTCTAGATTAATTATTGACCCAAATCATGCTGCAAAAGAAGCCTAAGAGCTTCTGAAGCCAAAGAAGCAAAATGCCCTTAAATGGCCAAGTCGATCACCTGACCTCAACCCAATTGAAAAAGACCCAAAAAGACTGCAGTGAGTTCCTGGTGAAGCGTTTCAAGACAGGAAGTTTAGCATTTGGATTAAAGTAGTCCATTAAAAATACTCAAATCTAGTTAGTTTGTCCAGTTACTTTTGGAGTATGTGAAATGGCTGATCTAATAATGGCAATATAATGGTTATTAAACCCCTTGAATTAAAACAAAGTCTACATTTCAGTTACATCGATTGCTTCATTTTAAATCCATGAAGGTGGTCTACAGAGGCAAAATACTTACAGACCTGACCCTCACTGCTAAACCCCACAAGAAAATCAACACTGTACAGATTCTGGATCTGTGAACTTACACAGCGATGTATGAATGTTGTGAACGTAGTGTTTTCTTGCTGTGGAACCCCTTGGTGTCCCTACCTTCGTCTTCCCACTGTGAGTGTTGATGAATAACCTGTGACTGAGTTCTTGTCTGCTTGTGTGCTGTTACCTGTAATATTATCTTCACCCTCTCAGTGACTGCAACACTTCTGTCTGACCACCACACTGACCTTTACTTCATCCTCTTCTCTTTGCCTCGATCAGTGTAAGTTTACATCAGTTTGCACACTAATAAATCATGATTTTTCTTTTTTACACCATTTCGTCAAAAGTGACCATGATTGCTAGCGTGATGAAGGCCTTTCATAGAAATTTGTACGTACTGTGTGCATGCTCGTGTGTGTGTGTGTGTGTAGGTACTGTGCTAAAACCCTTCGTGGAATTATGCATGAGACAAAATCATTTTCCTACATTGTAATATCCTGGTTATGCAAATGTTAGAGGGAGCAGCTTTGCCAGGAGAAGCAGCAGAAGTCTGGGAATGCTGACAGCTCTGCTTTAGAGCACAGCCATCCAGTTAAAAATATCAGGGTTTTCAGGACAAACCCTGGTCAGTAAAAATAAAAGACATTGCCTGGGAATATTATTTAACACTATTTAGGAAGTTGGTTCCAATTAAATTAGGCCTATTTGGCCACCTGTCAGTTCTCTTCAAGGATCAGTGTAGGTTAATTGTCAATCATTGCCCATATCTGATTACTTCGCACAGCTCTATTATCGACCTGTACTTTTCCAGTGGAAAAGAGCTTGATTAATGACACCCAGTGGAGGCTTTGTCCAGCAGTGCAGATGTGCTGGGGTATTTTTCAGAAAGTCTGCTTACGTAAGGATTAAATGTCTTCTACCCATTAAAACAAAGCATTCTGAGACCTGCCGTTCACTTTCCTTCAGAACTGGGAGAACAGCACACGCAAATACTACATTTTAAAGGTGGGTGATGGACATTTTTCCAATACACGATGAACGGGTTGTGACCTAATCAAACCAAAAGAAGGAGGGGAAAAAAACAACAGAAATGGTACATATCAGCACTTACATGCACTACATTTACACAGCAGGCAAAGTGCCTCCAATCCAATTTTCTCACAAAATCTCTGTTTGTAACCTGTATCTGACATTTGTCTGAACAGTTCACTCTCCTAAACGGATGCATATGCGCAAAAGGACAACACTTCACATCCTCCTGTGGCAGCATTCTGCCATTTTTTGCGGGACAGTGACGATTAATTAGACATTAAATAGACAATGTATGATCATATCTGTTATGAAAAGAATGCTTTTAAAACAGTTAAACTGTTATTTAATTAAAAAATAAATGTTATTTTAATTGTTAAAAATATCCTACCCCTAGTTGTTCATCTTAAGTATCCAAAATAATCCATTAGAAAACCATGACTAATCATTGTTATAGCACTCAGTACCCCTCCACACGTTTCTGCCTGACATGATATTAATTATATTAAGTATTGAGTATATTCACATCATAATAGAGATATTTGTATTAACATACATACTCATTCACAGCCTTCCAAAAATCAGGGGTAAAATGATCACCACCCCTCATCTCATCCCAGAAGTATTGGATGGAGCACCAGCCAATCATTCCAGAGAACTCAGTTCCACTGCTGCACAGCACAATGCTGGGGGGCTTCAAACAATGGGGCCAAATGTTTATGTGCTCCTACTCTATTGGCAGTCCTTCTCTACAAGGACTAGACAAGCTGTGTGTGCGCACATTTACACATCTGTGTCAGCAAAGAGTACAAATTAAAGTAGTTAGAAGGTGTGTCCATATTTAGACATATAGTGAATCATAAACGCATCCTGATTAAACTAGCCAGGCAGGGTTGTTTTAGTAGGATTTGCCTTCAGCAATAATTTTGTCTATATAAATGAGATACTTTCTATTTGAAGATCGATCCACCCTAATATATGATTGGACATTTGAGAAGTCATGTGATTTGATGACATTCCATCGTAGCTTTTGTTAACGAATAGACCCACACCAAAGGGCTTAGGCGTCACCAGTTAGGCAGTGTCCCACATTATGGCAAATCCTACCAATTGCATCCCAATATTTAGGTTCTCAAAATGTCGTGGTAATGCCAGGTCCAGTGCTATAAAAAAAATCCAGTACAATAATTAGCATTAAATATCTGCTGCACTACATCCAGTTAAACTGACCACCTCATGCTCTTTGTAATGCAAGACGCAGTTGGTCGGTGTTCACTAAATACTAATGATGTGCCCAGAAAAGCATATTGTTCAAGATACATTTTAGCACAAAAATGGTAAAATGTCATCGGACTGCCGACCCCCACTACATTTTTCATATGTCCTTCCAGAAGTGCTTTCTCTCAACTCACAAAGAAAATACTCACCCAGGCCTCGATCCTAAGAAAGAAGTACAAAAGGGCAAGCATAGTTACACAACCTGCATTTAACTTTGCACAATTACAACACACAGTATTGATTATATATATAAATTTTTATTTAAGTTAATTTTTTTTCCTCATTCAAAGTAAACCTTTGCCATATCTATAAAACAATGAACAAATACAAGCGCTGTACAGTTGACCAAATCACTATTAACTGCAACTGTATGTGTATATATGTACATGCATGGACATACATATTGTATATACACACATATACACTTTTACAACGGTTGACCCCACGATGTCTCCCTTGCCGTTAAATGAAACGTCAAGACTTAAATGAACCAGAAATATGAAAATCACCCAAAACTATTATGATCAAAATAAAGAGAAGGGGGTTAAAAGAAAAATTTAAAAGTATTAATGGGGTCTCATGTCCATCACATCTGTTAATGACACGGTCCTATCCCTGAACTATGCTAAGTCAAATGAACCAACAGTAAATAACTTTGGCACACTGTGCTATGTAAACACTTCAGTCCAAATCAGAGATCAGTCATCATCATCATCATCATCATCATCATCATCAATGTATTCTTAATTTGGCCCAACTCCATAAATATCAATAAAGGTATGAAGGTTTCTTTCCATAACAATAATAAAAAAAAAAAAAAAAAAAAAGTAACTGCACAAATGTTGGCATCATGATGGCAAATTGATTATAGGCAATTGTAGGTCACTGGCCGTTCCACTGTAACTGGCCAAAGGTGACTTTGAGGTCAATGGCAAAGTTCAATACTTGTGCATCTTCTCTGTAGCCATGTGTGAGCTCCTGCCCCGCGCACTGTTAGGCTGATAGAGGCCAGCGTCCCACAGTATCTCACTGTAGGAAGTCTTGATTCATACTGTTAACACTAGAGGCCAAGAAGGTACCGAAGCAGGTCCTTAGCTGAGTGTCAACCTAGAGTTTCTCAGAATACTCACTGACCGCTAAGCTACAAGGCCTTCGCTTGTGTTTTATGTGTCTTCAAATTCATGTCCAAGGACCCATGATCCTCTGTATCTGGAAGAACACAGGGGACGTGTAGTAGTGGAGTCAAAAATATGCAAGATGAACATGATTACAGTATGTCAGACTCATTGTGTCTAGTCTAGAATAAATTACAGAATGCTACAGGGCTACCCTGACTAAGACAGAAAAGAAATCCTTTACAATAGATAACTGCTTCCCGAGAACTAATAATCAGTAATCACAGCATCATCTGCAGTACCATAGTCAAAGTTATGAACGTGACTGTGAAGGTCTTGTAGAGGAAGAAAACATGGCAACATGATTGAGAGATAAAGACAGACAGAAAGAAAGAGTGTGAGACATTCAGACCTGTGACAGAGGACAGACAGACAGGCAAATACTTTCAAAGTCCAGTTGAGTTACGTAGCCCAAACACACACGCCGAGAGCTGGTCAGCCACCCTATCCGTTTACAGTAGCATGGATATATTTGAAGGCTATGGACAATAGTCACGCTGTTTCGCTCGAACAATCGAAAAACAAGGTCGACAAGAAATCATCAAGTAACATGATGTGCAATACACAAATTAGCGACTGTCCGACGCGGCCCGCTGCTTCTCGCACTGGGAAGCTCATGATCAGAATCAAAATAAGGGAACTAACAGGGCTGCAATCAAAACCTTCCTGTTACTGGAATTTTATAACGTGAAGCACATTTTGACACTTTTGTAGGAGGTTTATATAATATTAGCCCCCTCCCCCCTCCATCCAGACACTGACAAACAGTGAGGGGGTGAAAAAAAAACAAAAATGCACAAATACATTTTTCACAAAAGAAAATAATTGGAGCACAGTTACCATGTCATTAACTTGATTATTCTACATAATTATCAAAAACTATAAAGTATCGCTAGAATCGAGAAAACCTTGTGAAAGGAAACCGTACTGATTACATGTGGGGAAATACAGAAATGGCGACCAAAAAGTCATTACTGTCAATTTTGTGAGCAAAATTGGGGCAGATGCTGAATAGTAGCAGCCAGTGCTACATGGTGTGGAGTTCAGCAGCAGCAGCGCCCTGTTTCCACGCCTCCGTTCTCCTCTGAAACGCCCCAGAGGCCCAAAGAGGAAGCAGTTCAAATCTTCACACATTGCACCTTCAAGACGCAAGACGACAGAATGACAATTTGATAGAGACTATAAAAAACAACCAACCAACCAAACAAACAAACAAAAACAACCAAACACACAGCGTTCTGTTTTTTCTTCTTGTGTGGACACTGTGTACGACTAGAGAGGCCTGGAGACACTCTCCACAGTCAAAGTGTACACACGCACACACACACACACACTCATTCACACAAACGTGTCCTCCCTCGTCCCTGCTGTACTGACAAAAAAGCAAGGAAATCTGAACTGAACTGAAACGGTCTTCATTAAAATTCCAGACTAGGCTGCACGCTCGGGCAGGGAGCCTCAGGGAGTCACTTACATTCGACAATATTGGTTATGTGAAAGGAAAACATCAGAGTAATAATCACCTTAAAGAAAAAAAGTGATGAAACAAAAAAAAAAAGAAAACAGATGAACTAAATAAATCAAGAAAAAGGAAGAAAAAAAGAAAACGGCACCAACAAAAATGCGATCCTTTTGGCTGGCGTTAGAAACAGGAAGGAAAACCTCAACTTGTTTTTTTTTTTGTTTGTTTTTTGTTTTTGTTTTTTTAAATTAGAGTTTAGATTCACTTTCCAAGAGCTGGACCAAAAAAAATGACACGGTGAGGTATATAGTTGGATGGAAAAAAGTCATTGTGTTTCTGTTGTCCGTTAGCATGGCCCCGTGGCCCCTGTGGGGGCCCGTGTGCAGGCGGACTGCGTTTGGGGCAGTGTTCCTCAGAGAGCAGTGCGCTGACCCCGGTGCAGGGAGGGGCTACTCTTGGACCTGGGGATGGGACAGGGCGGACGGTGGTGGTGGTGGGGGGGGACTGGACTAGGGTTGCAGGTTGAGGGTGAACTTCCACTGCTGAGTGAGGGAGGGGCTGCAGACCTCCACTGTGAGACCCCCGCTGCGGGCGCTCCGGCTGTCCAGGCACAGGTTGCTGCCTACGTGCCGCAGCTTCGCGTTATTCTCGATCTGTTCCCATTTCTGCAACAGAGAGGTAAACAGTGACCAGCTGTGTCATCAGTTCCACATGAAACTAGAGGAGCTGAGCTTTCTGATGAAGTTATTGGATGTTAATATTAGAATAATAGAAATGAAAGCAACATTATGTAGCATAAAATAGCAGCTTTAAAAAGAGGAGAATACCGTATGCAGAGTACTGTAGCTGTAGCTTCATACTCCCAGTCATTGCATAAAATTACTCTACCACCTCAAACCACAAGCTTCTTTCACTTTCAGTGACCATTCTGTATCTCTCAGCTTGTCCAGAAACACGTGGAGCTTGTCCAGAAACACGGGGAGCACAGGATCAAGAAATGAGAGGTTTTCATTGCGTTGCTAAAATCTATGCCAATTTTTATCATGCTGATTATTCCTCTATGTACTCTGCAGTCAAAATTAAATTTCTAATGTTTGACAAAGTCCTTTCAAAATAATTACGTATTATTATGCATCTATGTTTATGTATCTGAGTCAGAAATCATGCTGGGTCAAACATCATCTGATCTGATGGCTCTCAGGATCAGCAAAGTTAGTCAAATATCAGTGGATAATATATATGGGCTGAAAATTGTCCACCGATACATTGATGATGATGACACAGATACATAGCCAACTGATCCTTCCATCTCGGGTTCACACACATTAAACAGTATTTATATCAAATGCATTCAAATCCTAGAACATTACACATGCTATTCTGGATCTGGCTTAGTCTCAACTGTAATGTGTGTAATATGGATCAGTGTGCTTCCAAAACTGCTCAGTTAATAGCTTGCAGTAATTCTTCTTCTGTGAACCTACAACTGAAAGTGTTCTCCTAAACTTGAGATACTCAAGCTCCTGTTGGCTGGACAGAGCTTGATCGAATTGATTACTGACCTGTCGGCTGTCATTTTCCCTGCAGCCCTGCAGTTTGATTTGAGAGCCCGCTGTGCGATCCACCACTGTCAGACAGAGGTCCATGTGCTTCACAGACTTATCCTTCGTTAAGGCCCATTCCTGAGGAAATTGAGAGAATGGAGCAGAGAATTAAAATCTTCCACATTACACTTAAGCACTATAGGAGCTAGATTAGCTTTACCGGAGGCAAAGCACAGCACAGCTGTATGTATTAGCAGGCAGACTGTAACAGCACTACTATTACTCAGGATGCTCTGGGTTTGGGCAATTACAGAAGAAGGCCAGTCACTTCACATTTCTTGTCAAACAGTAAAAACCACTGTAAAATAATACCAGGTTAAATCAATGATCTGGTCACTAATCATTTAAATAACAGTAATAATCCAGCTGGAACCGTGCATTGGCTTCAAATACACAACTTCCCCTCTGTGTGTGGATGGATTCTTTAACCCCACCGCTGGCCACATGCTCACCCAGTGTGCTCCTGCGTCATAAAACTGCTAAGTACTGTACCTGTGCCCTGAATGATACCTGGTTGCCCCCTGCATTGTGGCACTCGTAGACTCCCACCACACCATCAGCAAAGTGCCCCAAAGTGTCCAGACAGTTCCCTCCCTGCTGCAGTGCTCCGAATGCTATGTCCTGGTGGTCAGGAACCCTGAACGATTCACAAACAGCAACAGATCACCAAGTAAACACATGTCTGGGACAGCAAATACACAAGGCAATTTGAAAATCTTGAACTGCATTGAAATTCATTCAAAGTCAGTTTTATCTGTTTGAACTGCACCAAGTTTAACCAGATGAAGTGCAGCCACCTGCACCTGCAGGACAAAGTAAACATGCACAGATCTCACCGAAGTTCTGGGTAAACGTTCTCCAGATACCACTTGAATGGCTTGCAGCCGAGCCTCTTCTTCATTTCTAGTCTGCTCTGAATACTGGCGAGGAAGAAGGAGTTTCTTTTATTAGATCATTTAAAAAAAAAAAAAAAAAAAAAAAAAAAAAATGCAAAGAAAGAAAACAAAGCTGGCAGCAATACTGGATTTTGCAAACGGAAACGGGGTCACACGTACTTGCCATAGGGTACGTTCCGAGCAGAAGGCACGGCGGCGTAGTAAAAATTCTTGAAATCATCCATCCAGACCTCTGCTGCTCGCCTGGTGTTCCTGCAGGGGACAGATGGACATCAAGCAAGGGCTGCAAGGTCAGGCTAATGTTTCTTGACAGGCCTGTTACATCGCCTGTTAGCACCTTGTGCTGCTAACTTTACAGTTTCACCCAACTACAACTGGCCTTACAATGAACGGCAAGTTAATTTACTAAAGAGGAACAGCTAACCCAGCAGCCTTCAACAGCTTTCTGCTTTAATATTGCCCTGCCTGTTTACCATGACCTACAGATCTTAACAGATATAGGTCTAAGGCCAGTCAACTCCCTGTGCTGTCGGGCCAAAACCTCGTACCTCAAAAATGGAAGCATTACAGGAGAAGCAAAACATTTTTTTAAAAACTCAAAATACAAGTTAAAGTAATGTGAAGTTTTATTCCAGGTAATTCTGGATCACTTCTGTTTCACCATTCAGTAGGAAACGTCCACACTGTGTGAGCGGCAAACTATAAAAAATAAACGGTTAGGTATTATCCCAACAATGACAATCTGTGATCATTCAAATTGGCCACAGGATGAGTTTCCACTACATGTTTGGCCAGTTTTTACTTTCAGCCACTGGGTGGAGCACATCAACTGAGCCAAGCTGCAATCTAGGCACCATTTTGTTTGATACAATCTCAGCTCCACTGAACGAGTGCTTTACATGTGGGCTTAGACTTTCCTGACCACTCATATTATAAAACATTTTAGGCCTCGTTTTTTATTTATTTTATTTTTAACAGTATTTATGAATTAACACTGTTTTCCAATTACAGCAGTATTCCTCAATCCTGCTCCCCGCACCCTGCATGGTTTAGTGAGTCTTCCAGCTTCAGTAAATCTAATTCAGGGCACCAGTTCATTAACTAATTCATAATTAGCTGGCTTGAGTGGGTTACAGCCTGGCAAACTAAACAGCAGAAGCAGCTACCTGGCAAACACGGTGCCGCTGCCTCCAGGAAAGGTGTACGGGTGCTGCTTCCTGAAGACGTGTCCCACTCGACTGCAGGGAATAATCTCCAGACTGCCTCCACACTGCCACACGCGGAAGGAGATCTCTGAAGAACACAAAGAAATATACTGTTGTTCTGGAGCACATTCACACAGGCACTGCAGCGCACAGCAAACATACCAAACAGAAGCCCAAACGATCCAAAAATGTTGTGAACAATATGGAAATGATATCATGGAGCTAAAAATTCAAATAACTGCTAACAGACACTACAATTTCAGATGGTCAAAAATGAAAAGCGCAACTGTAATACTGATAATAATGACAGTAAAATGGTAGTGGTGTAACAGCATGTCCTGATATTCTGTTTCAGTACAGCAGAACATAAAAGAGCCTGAGAAAGTGACTTTGTGTGTCAATGTTAATGGGGCACTAAGGGCCTAATGATATGTATGATTTCATATCTGTTTTCACACTAGTCTACACCCTGATTTCTGGGCTTGTCTGGGGGAGGGTTCATATTCATTATTGTTCTTGGATACAAACACTGCAGTGCTTTTCTGCAGTCGTAGCTTCTCACCATGCAAGAACACCTGCAATCAAGGACTGTACTTGTAGGCCAAGGAGTCACATAAAAAAATGAAACAATCACGAAACCCCACACATGGCTTCGGGAGCGGATAGCTTCAACACTTGCAGCAGACCCCACAAGAGACCACTAGAAGCAAACCCTAGACCACCAATTACAGGAGGACCAGAGATCAGTGCTCCAAAAAAAGCTCTAGTGTGAAAACACCCTAAAAACATTTTTTCAACATTTTCAATGCCCGCTTACAGCCCCCCAAACACAAACTCTGAACCCCCCCAGACCCCTTCAAATTTCTAAAAATGCCAATAACTTTTAATAAGGGGGATTTACAACAAAAACTCTGATAGGTTACATCTAGATACCAGTTTTGACCGTTAACACTGGTTGATACTAATATTAATACCCGTCTCTCGTACTGGTCTTACTGGTTTGTTTAGATTTACATGTATTTACTCATGTGCTCTTATCCAGGGTGACTTGCAAAACCCACAAACTGACACAAAGGGCAGAATCTCCAAGGATTTGCGTGGCCTGATTTAGGACTAGATAAGAGTTCCATCACAGCCTGATGTAATCGAACACCAATATAATCAAACAAAAGAAAAAAAGAATAAGGATTAATAAAACAACAAAAAACAAACAAACAAAAAAACACCATCAATTAACTCCTTCAATGCCAAGAGAGTCTACAGTTCTATACTTTGCCTCGTTGGTCTCATAACTACATAATCCACATAATTTAATATTTGATATCTTTCAAAAAGACACACTACTAAACAACGGTCCATGTCTCAAGCTCTCTGCTGTGTTTACCTGTTGCACTGAATTTACTATTGAGTGATCCTGTAGCGAAGCTGCATGTTTAGCTCATGTCTTTATGCCTTGTACTGTGTGGCCTATATAAAAACATGAGCCATGTGCATCTCCCACCAAGACCCTGAAGGAGCGCTGCTTCATACACTTAATGATAATGCCACAAAGGATTTCTTTAAGTGATGCCATAGAACAATCCCTTTTGGTTTGCAATAGAGCTTGAGAGTGAGTGTGACTGCATGTTAGTCAAATCGAGATTTGGGGTTTAAGGGGTGAAATGAAAGCTCCTCCTCACACTCACAGCCATGCAAAATAACCCTGTGTGTACTCATACTGCAACATTACCACTCTATGACACTGCAGTCCTCCCTCACTCAGTGTTTCGCAGGCCCTCAGCCCATTACATCTGCAAAAATGAAGCTTTTCCCTCAGTCTGCAGTGAAGGCATTATTTGCTGGATTCCTCTGACCTTTTCCATAACCACTGCAGCTGTAATAAATGCTGCGTTTGTGAAATGAGTCTTTTTCCTCTCGCTTGGTATCCATCAATGCCACAGACATGATTCTACATCTGAAAATGAGTCTACCTCATGGAGTAGACTTGAGAATTACACTGCTCTATTGAACAGGAAGGCAGATCTCGGAGCCAGAAACACAGGAGGGGGGAAAAAGAAGTAACAGGTCTTCCATTATGACCCGAGTGGACAGTCAGACTAGGGAAAGCAGACGCGTGGGCTGGAAATTTCTTTCACAGGGACCAAGCTCTCTTCTGGGCAGCTCTAAAGATACACCCACTTTTAGGATGTAACTGTAATGTTGTCTTATACACTCTTCTGCCCAAAAGCTCAAACATTGCAGAACTCGTTTAGATTCCCTCAGTACAGAGAAATACAGCAGAGTAGACAACAGTATGTATACACTATATGTCCAAATGTTTGTGGACACCCCTTCTAATGAATGCATTCACCTCGTTTTCGGTGCACCCTTTGCTGACACACTGTCCCTGTAGCGAAGTACTGCTAATAGAATAGGACCCTACTGGCACCATGCCTAATGCCAGGCATGGGCTACAGGAATATAAATATAAGCATTGAGCTGTGGAGCAGTGGAAGAACTGTGTTCTCTGGAATGATGGTGCTCCATCCAATACTTTTAGGAAGAATTGGGACATTGGGGATAATCAAATTCTCACAGCAATGCTCCTTCCCTGGACAGTAGAGACAGTTCCTTACAAAAGCAGGACTGACTCTTTTTAACACCCTAGATTTTCGAAGAAACAAAGAATACTTTATTTAGTGTAGCTGTGCTTGTAATGAGGTCCAAATATGCAGTCAAAACTTTGGATACATTTATTCTAAGGCTAATGAAGACTAACACAGAAAATGATGCAATGGACACTGAATTACAGAACCAGTACTCTTGTATTTTACATTCTTCAAACCAGTATGACTTTACCTTAATGTGAATGTGTACACTCTTGGCATTTGCTTAAGCTGCTTCCTGAGGAGCCCCCTGAGATGCATTTCCACATTTACAGAGACCTTGATGGGTTTTCCCCTTCTAACTGTTTCCAGAAAGCCATTAACCATAAAAAGTATGAAGTACTTGAATGTAGATGTGCTATACATATGAACAGTAATATAATAATAAAACATAATAGGAAGGCTGTGCAAAGGTTTTTATGCATTCACTGCCCCAAAACACCAGAGCCAACTCCTAATAGGTATCTCCTCTTTAAAGAATCATGCATTGAAAGGTTCCTCTGATAACCAAATGTGACTCGTCTATGACTCCAAACCCCCTATTTTGCATCTTTCCATTACAGAAGTGGCCAGCACACACATACCAAAACCTTCAGACACAAAAATGTCTTCAAGATTCTGAGAACTCAATCAGGATGTGCCCGACTACTTGACTGGTACTGCATGTCAGTGCTATCTCAAGCTGTGTCACGTTGGCCTGGGAGAAGCACACTTCAAACTAAACTGAGAGGGTACAGATTGTTCTCTCACCAAGATTTTCACCACCCCACACGTCCATCATCATGTCGTACTTTCCCAGCTCCTCAAAGTAGCTTTTGTCCATGACGAATAGACCGCCAGCAATCATAGGAGTCCTGGGATACAGAAAGAGAGAAAAACGCATCATATCGTTTGTTAAACAAAAGGTTTATTTCGTGCCAGTTTAACACATATATTTGTCTTAGTATTACATGCCTTTATCAGACCCTACCAGTGCTGCTGATTATCCTGCTGGGATGCTAGGGGCTATTCCTTTTTAGACCCCCCGAAACACTTCCGTTTTAGCCATCAAAGGAACATCACTTGTTAGCTAAAGATTAAAAAGATAGCTGATTCTGAGGAGAGTGTGTAAAGCCTGGTGAGCAGTCTCACACAAGGCGAATTAGCTCATTTCTTTCTTTCCTCTTTTCCCCAAATAGCAGTTTTAGGCTCGCATTACTTTCAACGTTTCAGTAATCACCGTCATCCTCGTAAAATCTATCAGTTGCACAGCTCTTTGATCACGGTGTAAAAAGCCTCATAAAGTGGCCGCTTCATGTCTAAACCAACACCCTGCAAAACAGCATCTGCACCACTCTATAACGGAACTCACTATAACAGAACTATTACATAAAGCTCTTTTACTGGATTTGTTGAACAAAGTGAATGCTGTTTCCTTTTACAGCAGAGACCTTGCTAGTCTTTGTTCCCTTAAGGTAATAATTATCTTTCCTCACCCATTCCCTGGATGCCCAACCATTTACAAACACAAGCAAACTCACGGCATCGCAGACAAAGAGCTTTTTGTTTGGTCTATTATGTGAATTTTAAGAATGCGCTTGCCTTTCTGAGATTCATTTATCTTATCCATAAGGAAAGTAAATCTGTGCCTGCAATTCTACGGCTAATGTGTGTAATTTATTGTATCATTACATATGCAGTGTGTTCTGGAGGATGAGCATGATCATTTGCGTTACAACATTTCTTGATATATAGCTGCTTCCTCGTTTTGCGCTGACAGGGTTTTTTTCCCACACCAATTAAATGAAATACTACTGGAGAAATTAACAACTTCTCACTGAACACACTATATATCATGTTAATCGGGCTCTATGCTGAACTAAATGATCATTCAATTCAAAGGTAATTCACAATGTTTAATCATCTCACGACAACAACAAAACAACCAAACAAACAAAAAAACAACAACAACAAAACAACACAATCTTACTTGATTGGGGCGATGGGGTTACCCTGCCGAGCTCTTCTCTGCTCCAGGGTCATGTAGTCCCACTTGAACACCAAATTCCAGTCAAAACCTGCAGCAACAACAAGAAACAGTCAGATTACTAGAAAAGTAACTAGAAAAGGTCACTAGAAAAGTAATTATTCTGCCCATACACAACACTAAAGCATGGGCATGCACAACTGTGCCGATTGACGAAAGGCTGTGTGACGGGTCAGTCTACTGCCACTGCACGGAGATAATCACCCATATGTCTTATTGTCTCCACAGAGAGAACTGACATTCTGAGCTGTTCTGAGTAGAAGTGTCCAGTCATAAAATGTCCAAACTAATTTCATCAGCCCGGAGCAACCAGCTACAACACATTCAACTCCATGGCGACTATTTTCCCTGCACTGAAACCAACCATATGCATAGGCTTTCAAATAATAAATAAATAAACAAGTACAGACAACATGGAGCATTAAACCAGAATCTGTGTTGTATAGCAAGAGAGCCAGGGGGCCGCTGCGTGCTTTGGGGAGCGGGTGCTAGGCTGAAAGCTATCCCAGCTGACCAGCTACAATTTATTCATATAGGACAACACTACTATCCCGTAGGACTTCAGTAGGAATAATTACAAATAATAATTACAATGTTCTTGTAACAGTGCTAAAAAATAATGCAAGGCTAGGGCAGACTACATGGCCTGTGAGTGTTTCATTCTGAGACAAAAACAGGGTTGTGAATTACCGTTTTTAGGCTTTTTTCACCCCCAATCAAAAGTTACATACGGATTTATACATTAAAGAAGAACAAATACTAAATAAATGTCTTTAAACATTAAACCGCACTGCCCGTTAAAAAGAACTGCTCATGTGAACACTCGTACACTGATGTTAAGCAGCTGTTTTGGGTGTTTTTCCAAGGAAGCTGTCCCATCTCTTTTTTTAGTGGAAAACCATAAAAATGACTTCCAACTGCCAACAAGACAATGCATGAGGCCACACCGCTCATCAAGTGATGGAGTGGGTTGAGAAGTGAGGAAGTAGCCTAATGGTAAGAGCGGTGAGCCAGCAACCGCAAATCATAGGTTCAAATGGCAGAACTGACGGAGTACTCTTGGTTTTACCCTTGGGTAAGACACTTAACCCCACCCAGATGGATTTATCCCTGCCCAGGCAAGACCACCTCACAATACAAACGTGAATAAGAGTTTGACCCCTGTCTGATTTTTTTAAATTCATGCATATTTGAAGTAGTTCTACACAGAGGAGTGGGACAAAATTTCTCCATGGCATTGTGAGACAATAACAACTGTGTTTGGAGAAGTTACTGCTGCTGCAGGGATGTTAAAAAAATACTAAAATCAAGGGGGCACCCACTTTTTCACACAGGGGAATGGGGTGTTGAATATCTTTTCTTAATACATACAGAAAATATCATTTTATTTTAAGTAAGACATTACAGGGTTAAGTATATGTCATATGCTAAAGCCTGTATTACACAGTTTTAAGTGATTTAGTCATCATGCTTTAAACTGATTTGAAGCTTTATACACACATAGCTGGAGGTCTGCTATGTGAAAACCACTAACAACTGCTTGCTGAATTGTAATGTAAAAAAAACCTTATCAAGACTTTGTTCTGCTACTGTTTAGTGCTGTTTAGTCTCTAATTAGCACCTATATACCTAAAATGTCCTTTACACAACATACCAGCTGGGTATACTATAAATTATTTGCAGCCCTTTTAACAACCAAAAGCTAGGTGATGAAACAGACTCATTAAATATGTATTTAGTGCTTTCAGTCTCTAATTAGTGACAAGTTTAAGATTATGAATACTTCAGAACAGGGAATACCTCTTAATGTATTATTAGTGACTCATTAAACTCTTGTTAACTCTAAAGCTCCAGTAAACTCAAATAAAGCAATAAATATAACACTCCCTACATGAATCTCATGCAGTGCTGCCAATTACACGCTGATAGCAAGTAAATGTATGTAATATTTCATCTTCAACAATCATACAACAAGCATAACAGGGTGGTGATTACTGTGCCTTATTACAGTTAATTATACCAATACTAGTGATTTTCACATTACAGATCTCCAGTTAAAAACTGGCGAAGGTCAAAACGAACTAGAAAAGGGTCCTGAAGAAAATGCAGAATGGCTGCACAGCTAAAATGGTTCTAATGGCTGCCAGACAGTTGATGTGGTCAAAAAGTTGCAGCATGTATTGCTATGGTATTGCTAAGGTATCTCAAGTGGTTGGTATGCTGTTGACATGTAGTTGCAAAGCGATTCCTATGGTGTTGCTGGTGTTGATGGTATCCCAGGTGGTTGTTATACTACTGTTAAGGGGTTGCTATGGTGTTGCTAAGTTGTTTCTATGGTATCCCAGGTGGTTGCTATTGTGTCACTAAGTGGTTGCTGTGGCATCTCATGTTGCTATGCTGTTGCTAAAGTGGTTGCTATGGTATCTCCGGTTGTTGCTATGCTGCTGATAACTGGTTGCTATGGTACCCCAGGTTGGTCCTTTTCTGCTGCCAAGTGGTTGCTATGGTATCCTAAGTGGTTGATATTGTGTTACTATGTGGTTGCTATGATATCTCATGTTGTTGCTATGCTATTTCTAAAGGGGTTCTTTGGTATCCTAGATTGTTGCTATGCTAATGCTAACTGGTTGCTATGGTACCCCAGGTTGGTCCTTATCTGCTGCTAAGTGGTTGCTATGGTATCCCAGGTTGTTGCTATGCTGTTGCCAACTGGTTGCTATGTTGTTGCTATTGTATCCCAGGTGGTTGATGTGGTGCTGCTAAGTGGTTGCTATGGTGTCCTATATGCTATCCTAGCTGGTTGCAATACTGCACTGCTTTGCAATGCGCGACTATAATAAAGTTTAAGGCAAAGTGAATGAATGTAATTCAGGCTTTTCTGAACAAAGAACTAGACCTTTAATAAACCCCTGATTTGGGTTCCCTTAAATACAGACGTTCCCGTTTCCCAAAGTTCTCTTATTACACATAAACCCAAACTCAACCATGTATGATCATTCAGAAATTCAAGGTTCTGTCACAGCGCAGACGTATGGCTTTATATGCAATTTAAAGATTTTTTTCATCCTCAACCATAACAGTAACAGCCAAGAGGAAAACTGAATGATGTAATGATGTAACCTTCAAATACATCATCAAATGAATACTTCAGTTTCTAAGGATTCCAATAACTTTCCAAAAAGCACAAGAACAGAACCGTCACCATCTAGAACGGCTAATAGCTTTGGAGTGCCATGGCCACTATGGCCTCCGGGCTGAAGAAAGGACACCCGGGCCGCTCTAAACTTCCCAATGAGCCTCCTGACAAAACGAATGGTGCTCTGGCATCTCGCACACAGTCATTTAGCTGGGCCAAAAAAAAGAGGGAAATGAAACGGTTGAGATAGATTTAATCAGAATGTAGCCTTTCAGAGCAGTTAATGGATGATAATGGGAATTTAATTTCAGAACCCGCCCTCCTCACAATTCCCTGTGGCCTCCTGCTGGGATGTGGCCTACAATTTGGGAATTACGTCAGGAAAGGAAATCGCAGCCTAATCAATATAATGTATGAAGAGGGTGGAGAAGAACAAACAGAATAGCAGAGCAGGGTGAGATTATGCAGTGTGTACTTGAGCTGGGTCTTAAACATCAAAAAGCATGAAGGATTACACTCCGATACCGAGGCGATGCCATTCATTCCCCAACTAAATCGATCCGTTTCCATTCCAAAGGGCTTTTCTTCTGTTTGGGAATTCATGGCGCCCCTCTCTAGCTGCTCGCTCAATCACATTCACACACTTACTTAATGCACTGTACACTTAACATGTATTTCAACCCACAAAACCACACAACGCACAATCTCTCACACACAGCTTGCAGAGTGAGAGGAAAATGACGTTGGTTTTCTACAGTCGGACAGAAAGGCAAGCAGCAGGAAAGACAGAGAAACAAGCAGAAGAAATACAGAGGCTCGTAAGAGAGGGACTTATTTACCTCCTTTCAGATCAGCAGAAGCTCCAACATACTGGAAGTTGTCCATGTTAATGACATCAATGATGGGTGAGACAACACGCGTCTTGTCCTGCCAGCGAGAGATAAAAGAAGAGAAGATAGAAGGCCTTGAGTCAATACGAACGCCAGGAAAGCAATGATCATCCATGACAAGTCAGCAGGTGGCTTTTTATTATTTCTCTGGCTTGTAGAGAAGCGGCTTAGTGACAAATCAGGTAAACAATGACTGGAATCAGGTTGTGTTCAAACCCTCAGTCACATTATCTCTCCGATTATCTGGACCCACTGACATCCTATCAGGGCCTGACCTGATGTAAATTGACTGGCCGATAAAAATGGCTATTATACTTCAAGGTGTATCATAATCTGCAAACCTATGGCATCTTAGGTGGTTGCAATGCTGTAGGATGTTTATTAACTTTGTTTCTGACAAAATAAAGTCAAAGTCAAATTTATTTGTATAGTGCTTTTTACAACTGTTGTCAACAAAGCAGCTTTACATAATTAGTAAAAGAAACATAAAAGAACATAAAAAATAATATTCATTCTAACATTACAAACTGAATCAAAAATATGTTTCCATTTAAAAAGAAATAAAAAAAAATACTATTACTGCATTCTAAACTAAATAAAAAATAACCAACTAACCTGAAATTAAACAAATAATAAAAATGATGAATTTGCTCCCGTTTTAATGGGAGTTTTAAAAAAAATTTGAGACAATAATGCACAACCTGCCAGTGAAGCACTGCTTGAAACATGGTTTTAACTACATTAGCTAGCGGCCACTGGTCGAAATATGAAAGCTCAAGATGGCATTTGTTTGTTAGATAAAGTCCTGCCTTTTAACAAAATGATCCAATCAGCTTCCTGGTTCCGCCACAAGAGGAGGAGATCTGTGCGGAGGAAGTTCAGTGTTCAGATCAAGCCGGAAAAACATGTTTTTGTGCTACAAACTATCCATGAGGTTTTAGTCCGATTTCATCAGGGATTTAAAATCTGTCTGAAACGATAATCTGACCTTCAGTATTTCTGTCTCTCCTCATTCACAGAGACAAAAACCTGGTCTTGTATGACTAAAAAAAAATAACTGCCTGCCAGATGGCCAGTGAACAGAGTGAACAGAGAGAACAGACTTGCCTATAAGGACTTTGTTAACTAAAATAACTGACAGTTCTCATTATCGTTTATATGAAATGGTGCAAGACAATTGTGCTATTTTTTCTACAGCCCTACGGACGACAAACGTTTCATACTGCTTTGGCCCAATAAAACACACACACACACACACACACACACACACACACACACACACACACACACACACACACACACACACACACACACACACACACACACACACACAAATGGAAATAGAACCCGGGGTGTTCGGTCAGCTTCAGTAGAAAAGTGATTTATGTCAAACTGAAGAGTGTAAAGCAGATTCTGTGGCGATTCTGAGTTAAGTCTGTATCTAAATTTGCTTTCAGACTTACGAGGCAAAAGCCCAGCCAGCGCACAAACAGATTTTCAACTATATGGGGGGCTTTCACAGATGCTGCCATTTTGCTAAAATTACAGCAGTGGTCAACAGAAGGCCGGTGATAAATAACCATTTTATCACACTGCTTATTGGACGAGAAGCACACAGCCTGCGTTCAAAAGCCGCTTTTACTTCACCTCGAAATAAACAAATGAATAAATACATTTTCAAAAAAGCAACCAATTCTTCCCCAACCGGGATGCAGCTGTAAACACACACTGCTGATTGTTCGTGACCGTGTTTACTGCTTGTGTTCATTTGTTTCCCCCCGGCAATTTCAGAAAAACCTGTTTCATTTAAAAGTTAAAGGCTTCACTGAGGATCAGAAAGTGCTGCATCATTCTGAAACGTTCTGCGAGGGGAAGGAGCTCTTCATTCTTCTGAAGTAGAACCAGGTCAAAGTGACAGAGCTGCTACATCTACTCCACTGTGGAAAACTTCAGCTCAGTGATGTGACTGGAGCCTAACTGCAGGATTATTTGCTTATTGTAAACAGCGTGTGTGTGTGTGTATGTGTGTCTGTGTGTTTGCCTTTAAGGTACTGATCATAGGCCAGACAGGACATGCTTGTTCATCAATGGCTTTTTTGTGTGCTCAAGAGTGACTCACCTGCTTTAGAGACACACACACACACACACACACAGACACACAGACACACACAATCACATGTGTATCACATATATATATATATATATATATTTTTTTTTTTTATTATTATTTATTTATTTATTTATTTTTTTTTTTTTACTATGTGTAGTGAGGACCAGCATTTCATTAATTTAAGAAAAATAAGCAAGATGCTGAGAGGCTGGTTTTTGTGGTGCTGTTTTCTGTAATGTATTAGTCACTGGACGACCAGAACACACTACCACTTGTTCAGAATGCCACTGGCAGAGTCCTAACACACACAAAACAGAGAGAGCACATAACAGCTATATCTGCTTCATTACACTGGTTGCTTTATTAAGAACTGATTCTGAAATGTTTTACTGGTTTAGAAATCTCTTTACGGATTAGAACCGGCATAAATCCCAAAATGCCTGACAGACAGTGTTCCTAACAGGGCTTTAAGATCATCAAGCACAGATTTACTGAATTGATGAAGCACAAAAAGACGGGTGAAGAAGCAATTCCTGACCAAATATTTTACTTCTCAACTCAAATGCCTGATGGAATGATCATTTAAAAGTCAATCACTTACCTCCTATGTTTTCATATTTTTTTCCTTGAGGTCAATTTACAATTTCTAAGTAATTAAAAATAAATAAATAACAACAAAAAAAATGTGTATATATATATATATATATATATATATATATATATATATATATATATATATATATATATATATATATATATATATACATATACACACACACACACACACACACGCACACACACAAACATGGAACCTCCTGCTGTTGTACCCATCCGTCATAAGGTTCAACATGTTGTGCATTCTAATATGGGGCCAATGGGGGTCTCCGCGAGGTCAACCAGAGAGAACGTGTTGGTCTAGTAGTTCCCTCAAACATGGAGGAAAGGCTTGTTTTATCGGTTTCTGGTTGGTTTAGCATGCAAGCAGGCGTCGGCCCCCACTGGTCTTCCAGGATTGTAGTTACCGGCGCTTAACCTAGCTAAGAAGAGGTAGCCTTTGAAATAAACTTGCAAACTAACGTTCAGTTTCCAACTAGCCAGTAAACATTTGCAGATCCTCCCTTGCAACAGAGTGCGCTTCCCACAAGAGGCGTGGAGCGCAGCTTGCTCGGAGGTGATCGGCAAGCACAGCACATACAGCGTTCAATATGAAAACAGCTTTACTCAAAAAGTACTCTGTACTCTTGCCTCAAAAAGAATTCAGTGTTCTAGACTGCTTTCTGAGGGCTAAACTGTTGATATACTATGCAAACACTGTTAGAATAAATTTTCTTCTAATTCTAATACATAATCCATGCATCGGTACCAGGATGCAAACGCAGGCTGTTTTTAATTCAGTTTTTTTTCCCCCAGATGTCACAAATACCAACACATTTACATACAGTATATTCACCTATTCTGCATGTAAATGTGTTGGTATTTCTGACATCTGAAAGAAACAATGAATTCAAGCAGCTTTCTGCAGCTTAGCTCCCAAACGTGAGCTGTATACTGTATATTGGGAGGTGAACTTTTTAAAATTTTAACACCGTTTACATCATACATCAACTCCAAGAAGGCCAAAAGATTTTCTATGATGAGCCCTTAAATTCGAAAAGTTGAGCTCCAGAGTTGAGAGAAGTTTTGCCTGGTTGAAGCTCCTCTGAGGATACAGACCTGCCCTCATGAATATTCATAGCGCAGCAGCACCTAAACTCAACCACTGAACCAAGCAGCTCCGATAGCATGACAGCAGAGCTCCTCCCCACCATTTTAATTAAGAACAATCTGTCAAAAGTGAGAAGGGAAAATGCAGGTTGTCGGGCCTATGGGATTTGTCCATCTGTAAGTGTGCTTGTGTGTCTGTGCGGGTAAGTGTGTGCATGTGGGAGCGTGCCCGTGTGTACTAGATGAGTTAGATGCCCTGTAGGAGATGTAACACTAACCTCAGCAACTCTCTCCAGCAGAGGCTCCAGCCAGTGTTCATTACACTCACAGTGGCTGTCCAGGAAAGTGAGGACAGTAGCTGTGGCTGCATCTGCCCCGCGGACACGAGACCGCATCAGACCTGAAAAGCACACACACACACACACACACACACACACACACACACACACACACACACACACACACACACACACACACACACACGTCAGGTTTTTTCTATCATTATGGGGAAAAATAAATGAAAGACACACATACACACACACACACCTTTCTACACAAACACACAGTCACAGACATGAACACACACACTTGTACAGGCCTACACAAACCCACAAACTTGCACAAATACACAAGATGCAGCCAGCGACTGTTCTGAGAACAGATAGTGTTTATCTGGGGCTCTAATCTTAACCGCCATGGGGAATTTTCACTCTGCACATCTCAACATCACATCTCTGCTCTAATCAGATTAGCAGAAAGACTGCAGTATGATCCAGCAGTTCAGATACAGTCATGACTCCAGGTACTGTCAGAAAACAGAACTGCAGTGACGAATGTGGAGCTTATAGTAGCCGGAAGCGAGGAATACTGCTGAGTAGCACACTAATGGAATAATTCATCCGTTAAGCCGTAAAGCTTTTCCCAATTTCTGTAAGATCTAAAAAATCTCCAAATTCCAGCCCTTACAAACATGAGGGCCATACACTCTTCAAAATAAAGGGGTTTCAAATAGTCAGTTGTGTAATGCCATTGAAGAATTTCGGAGCATTGCTGTGAGGATTTGATTGCATTCAGCGACAAGAGCGTTGGTGCGGTCAGGATGTTGGATGATCACCACTCCACTTCATCCTCAACTCCCCAACTCATCCCCAGTAGTACTGGATGGAGCACCAGCCATCATTCCCTAGAACACTGCTACACCCCTATAGCCCACGCCTGGCATTGGGCATGGTGCCAATAGGGTCATGTTTATCTGTTCCAGAGAGTCCTATTCTATTGGCAATACTTCTGTACCAGGACTGCTTTTGTATATCTGTGTCATTAATGAGGGCAACTTAAAGTCACTGACTGCATTCATTAGAAGGGGTGTCCACAAACATTTGGACATACAGCGTATATTCAGTGTGTTATATGTAACTTGTTCTATGGAAAAAGATTTAATGGTGAAACAGGTAAAGATGAACAACCGGCTATATCAGCACTAAATGGTGGGAAAAGCAGTGCATTATCTTAAGTTTAGCCAGACTCAGGATGCTGTTTGACAGCACTTTGACTGCTTAATGAAAAAAGGTCAGAGTGAAATTTAAAGTAGACTTTCATACAGCTAAGTATTTTATTATATTATTATTATTCATGATCCAACGGTGGTTATTACCTGTTACCCCTTTGCATTTTAATTTAGGCAAAATATCATTAATCAGGACTTAAAATAACAGTGGAATTAACAAGAACCTTGGTTTAACCTTCAGTTCAGGTGCCAAAGAACTGCCTGTCTAACTATAGGGAGTTCATTTTGCCAGAGTTGAAAGAGAGGAGAACAATAAGCAGGTCTTTTTTGGCTGCAAAACTGCATTTTTCTGCTGGACAGATACTCAGAACACTTTCCAAAAATACACTCACTCTCATAACAGACCAATTACTGTTCAGCAGTTCTGTTTTCTCCAAAAACTCCAATAAAGTGGACTAGAGCATTTTATAAAGTTCATATAGCTATAAAAGACATGATGTTAAATAACACTGAACAGAACTGCCTTTTTGAGGGTCAACTTCACTCCAGATAAGCAGCTTCATGTGCTCAACTGGAGCCATGTGCATTATTGACCCATTTGACAAATCAAGCTACATTGTTAACTAGCAATCAACTCTAAAAATATTAGAAATTCTGGATAATATCCATTTAAAACACAGAGCAGTTCATGTTCGTCTGCCTCACAGCTGCATGGCAGTAGGAAGAAACTCAGAAACTCAAGAGTTCAGTCAGGGTTTCTACAAGTTCGTTATAATAAACTGGTAGAAACCCTGACTGAACTCTTGAGTTTCTAAGTTTCTTCCTACTGCCATGCAGTTGTGAGGCACACTGACTCTAGTTCTATGCCCATTATGAACATTTCAGTCCTTAAGCCCCCTCTGGGATTCTATAGTGCTGTTCAAAACAAATGCAATCATCTGGAAACACTCAGAAAAACAGTTTTCCCTGTCCAGTAATACATGTCATGTATGGCATGTCACTTTAAGGACTAAAATGTAACACTAACTTCACTTCAACAGATAGCAAGGACTGGGACACCCTACCCTCCAAAAGTGAGGTCAACTGTGCTCTCTAGGACTCCTAGACACGGATGGCTGTGGCATCACCTGGGACTAAACTGGTGATCTCTCAATGATATAGCACAAGACCTGCCTGACGTTTTCATGATCATCATAATATGGCTGTTGTGAAAAGGGTTTTAACACTTCACCTTCAAAACCTGACTGTTCACTTGCTGCCTAATATATCCCACCCTTGACAGAAGACACGGCAGACTGAAGAAGAGTGAGGCCAGCAAGAGTGAGACCAACTGCTCTCTGGGAAGCCTAGACACAGATGGCTGTGGCATCACCTAGGACTGAACTAGTGATCTCGTGGTGATTGAGAACATTTCTAGCACTTCTCTAAAACACTCACCCTCTCGTCGATCATTCCGAAGGACTCTGACTTTCTCGATTTTCCCGAGTAAGGCCCCATCTTCAGCTGTGAGACAAACAGTGACACAGAACAAGGTGAAAAGCACTTCACAATGGTGGCGATCTCAGCACCACACTAAACCAATCACAGACAGTAGCTCCCCCCCCCCCCCAAGAGTATTTCACTGGCCTTCTAATCAAGCAATATTACGACAGAACAGATGAATGACTTTACCTTAGTGCTATAGAGGATAAAGCTAGGCATTAAAAAGGCATGAAAAGCTAGGGATGAAGTGAAGGCACACAATGTTTGAGGGCCAGAGAGACAATACTTACGATTGTCGCTGTAGTCATCCACCAGAATAATCTCTTTGACCAGGTGGGGAGGACTCTTCTTTAGTACACTGTTGACAGAGGTGTAAGAGTTACATGGGATATAATATCTTTTCAATCAATATATATATTTTTGCTGATCAAGCAAACTGCAGAAAGTATTAAGGAATCAATATCCAGAATAAAACCCTGCTCAACCACATATTTTTGTAAGTCCTGAATGAGGACATACATACAACCCATCAGACACTACATTAGCACCACCTGCCTAATATGGAGTAGGTCCTGAAGGAGTCCTGCGGTATCTAGCACCAAGGCATTAGCGGCAGATCCTTTAAGACCTGCTAGTTGTGAGGTGGGACCTCTATGGATACGCATTTGTGACCCTGTCGCCGGTTCACTGGTTCTCCTTTCCTGGAGCACTTTTGGTAGGTACTGACCACTGCATCCCAGAAAAACCCCACAAGACCTGCCTAATGTTTTGGAGATGCTCTGCCCCAGACGTGTAGCCTTCATGATATAACTGTTAAACTGTGAAAGTTTTTACACATCAACTTCAATACCTGACTGTTCACCGACAATTCACCCATCATATCCCACCCTTGGCA
Source organism: Salminus brasiliensis (assembly GCF_030463535.1). Taxonomy (NCBI): domain Eukaryota; kingdom Metazoa; phylum Chordata; class Actinopteri; order Characiformes; family Bryconidae; genus Salminus; species Salminus brasiliensis. The sequence goes on from NC_132881.1 coordinate 39,697,813, forward strand.
GAAGCCACTATAGCTGAAGATAATCAATGTCTTTTGGGCAGTGGTGGCTCAACGGTTGGGGTACCGGGCTACTGGGCTACTGATGACAAGGTTGTGGGTTCTATACCAGAGCTCTTCAAGCTGCCACTGTTGGGCCCTTTAGCAAGGCCCTTCACCCTCCCTGCTCCCCGGGCGCTGCAACGATGTATGTCCACGGCTCCAGGCATGTGTACTCATGGTCACTGGGTGTTTGCTCACCGTGTGTGTGTGCACTGCATGGATGGGTTAAAGGCAAAGGCCAAATTCCATCTGTGTCCAACACTAATGGCAAATATGACTGCCTTGTCTTGCACTTCACCTGTCTAATGTTATGGCTAAAAGGTGTACATACTAGTGTACAGGCATACAAAGACGTTTTTCTATGGTTGTGGGGAAAAGCTGGATGTAACAAGACTAGTCATAACATTTCTGAAAAGTCTCCAGCAGAATGATGAAAACTCACATTTTGATTTTAAAACTCAAATTAAGAAGCTGCAGGTGCAGCTAATACAGGGACACTCCACACTTTAAATAGTTCTGGGACTGAGAGTGATGGTAGAAAGGAAAGAATGCTGAAAAATGCGAGAGCCAACCAGGCAGACCCACCTGACCACAGTGCGCAGCAACGCAGAGCGAGCTTCATTATGAAATGTGATCACCACACTGGACGCTGGTAGATCTGACTTCCACTGCTTATGGCGGCAGCTGAGAAAGAGGTAGAAAGAGTAAGAGAGAGGGGTTATTCTTTATATATTAACAGTGAACATCATCACAAATCTAGAGTTTAATAACCTCTATTAAATATACAGACAGATCTACAAACAAGGCTGATTGGCAGACAGAACCAACAGACAAATGCTTGAAGTCATAGGTTAACAGTTTAGACTGAAAGGTAGATATAAAGAGACAGGCCAATGGGCCAACAGATAGATAGAGAGACAGACAGATAAGAGATCAGCAGGCAGATGGATAACAAGACCAAGAGATGCAGATAGAGCGATACATAAACAAACAGACAGATACAAAGACCGATACAGCCTCATGCAAAAGCAATTCTTGATTCTTCTGCATTAAAATCAACACACGGCCATACATACTACAGACATACATTTTAGTATACAATGACGGTTTGTTGGCTGAATTGAACATTTCATTTGTAATATTTAGTTTTACACATCCTACACATCCTGGTTTCTGCAACCGCGAGTGAGGTTTGTATTGCCACCTAGCAGTTAAATGAGTGTGATGTGACCTCTGGCAGAAACTGGATAAATATGGATCACATGATCTGACCAGCTGATACAGCTACATAGCCAATACCAATGATAATGATGATGATGACCACCATAATAATTACACTAATAATTAAAAAAAGTAGCATTATTTTTTATAATGATAAAAAAATTCTGCAGAAAAATAGATTGTGCTCTCCAAAAATGAAAGGTTGTTTACAGTAGAATACGTCTTTATTTTCACTACACTACAAGTCTTACATACTGACAATGACTGATGACTGATAGATTGACGGACTATTTGAAAGACACACCGAAAGCAAAAGACAGACCGACCGCCAGACAGACCGTCCAACAGAGAGTAAAATATACAGACTGAGATTGGTAGACAGGCCAACCGAGAGACTCTACTACAGCACTGCATATTATTACACAACCCCACTATTTAATCTTAATAGTTCAAAAGGCTCGAGATTACAAAAGCTATAAATAATACGCAGCTAAAGCTGGACTCACCGTGAGTGTTCATTAAATAGCTTCCACACCTTTTCATCTGGCCCTCAAATCTCATGGGAACAGCCTGCCTTCAGCATCTGACTTTCTGCCACAAATCACTGCTTCCACATTCATGTGAATCTACCTCTGCTCTTTTAGAGTCAGACTCTCCTAAACGAACACTGAAATGCATGTCACCTTGCTCAGCTACTTTAATGACATCAGGTCAAGGCTCAGACACCTCTGAATCGGTGACAAATCAAACACATTAATGCTGGTGAGTGTGTGACGCAGGCGTACAGCTTCAAACATGAACAGTGCGGTGTTGAACCGAGGCGTAGAGAATCGGCCGTACGCGCGAGACGCGGTGTTACTGCACGGCTGGAGCCGGGAGTGACAGGGACGGACACGCATGCTTTAACCCTCCACACTGCAGCCGCACACACTTGATCTCTGGGGGGTTTTACAGTCACACACACCCCTCTCATCCCTGAAGATTTTACACACTCGAGCACAGTCACACCACTCTTGCACTGCAGGTTTTAATTTGACAGCCATGGAGTTAATCCAGTGTCTTCTCTGTGCCTGCGGTGAAGAGGACAAAAAAGCACAGGCCAGTCTCTGTGCTGATGCCATCAAGTATGATGCAACAGCTGGAGAGCCTGAAGCAGCGCCAGGCCACATCTCTCTCTCACACACACACACACACACACACACACAGCTTGAGGTCTACACTCAACACAGAATAATCAGAGAGTACAGTCCAACTACATACCAACACAAGAACCCCATTGAGTGTGTCCTATGTATCTCTAAATCACTGGTAACAAGAGGTGTACATTTCTGATCTCACCATTTTATTGACCTGCCCAGGCAAAAAAAAAAAAAAAAAAAAAAAAAAAAAAAAAGATTCTTGCATTTTACTACTAGTGCATATTTTGGCCATTAATGCATTTTCACACTGCTGGTGGGCTCAAACCCACCCTACATATTTAAGCGTTTTCTCTGCTCAAACACATGTGCTAATCAAGGGCGTGTTAGAAAAAACACACCATTTTTACAACGCTAGTGGGCCAAAACTGAGGTCCCTGAGGTACCCCCATCCTACATGTGTTTTTTCTGCTTCAAAATCAACTTTTACTGCTGCTCATGAAGGGCTGGTCAGAAACTATATCAAATTTGGGGGGCCTTCTGTGTCCCAGACGAAGTGCCAGTCTTCACTTTCCCCATGCTGATGGCAATATATGATTTGGAAAGGCCTAGCGTAGTGGGTGGGAATTCAAAATTATTAAACTGGGGAGAAAAGACCATCTATTCTAATGCAATCACATCAGCTCTGTTAAGCCTGATCAGACTCTGATCCCCCCTGTATTGCATTCTATACATGCCACTTTTGTAGAGGTGATCAACCCACAACTTGCAGCAGTGTGGCACATTTAAGAAGCTAACAAGCAGCTCCAGTGGCGGTGGAAGTGTGAAAGTGCAGAAATGAACACAGCCACTTGCACTATGCACAATGAAACATCTGCAAAAGCCAGTGTTTCAACTGCAGCTGATTGTATCTTACCTAGACGGAAATGGTTTTTACCTAAGGTCATGTGCGTTATAATAATGTGTGCTGTGCAGCTGCAGAACATACACTATTAAAAATAAAGGTGCTACACAGCTTTCTTTGAACAATGCTTTAGAAGAACCACTTTTGGATTCCATAGAGAATGGAGCTTGAGACGTATGGAGAGTGTGAAGAACCTTTACTACTGAAAAACCCTTTGTCCATGTTTGCTCGCTAGAGTGTGTGTATTCCTGTTCAATTCACGGATGGGTTAAAGCTGGAGGTCAGATTCCTACGTGTGCAACACAAATGGTTCTTCTTCAGCTGCATGACTCTCAGTTTTGCTCTGTCCTGCCAAAAGGGGGCAGTGCACTTTCCCACTGCTGTCATGCTGACAGCAGTGTGGGGAGGAACTGTGCAGTAGGGCTTTCGCAGAATAGAAGCTTTGACTAGAAGACAGGCACTTTTTTTTTAGAGCAAGTCTCAATGGCATGCTTCCCAGGCCTTTCTCCCGGGGAGGCCTTCTACCTTACAGCGGGACTGAAAATGCTCTCTCTCACTGCCACTGTTACACACACACACACACACACACACACACACACACACACACACACACACACACACACTACTCATATACTCATTCCCAGCAGCTCCCTATGAACCTCTGTCCTGCCAAAATTCAGATAATGTGAAGCCTGTGACCATGTTTTTTTTCCTGTGGCTACTTCATAATGTGATCCCTCGAGCCCTGTTTACTGTCCAGCAGTTTTTTTTAACGGCTTGTTAGGTTGTCACCTCTCTTAACCGAATCGAACGCCAACTCAAACATACACATTAACAAATGTGACAAAATCTATAATAACCACTGAGGAAAAAAAAGGCAGAGGGAGGGAGATATGACAGGGTCACTGTTGCTGTAGACACACGAGCTAAACACCTCCACCAATATGGCAGCGCTCTCACCTTCAGCATTAAAGATTAATGCGGCTGTGCGCTTTTCTGTTTAATTAAAGCTGCAGCGCCGTCTGAACAGCAGACACGAGCTCTGGCCCCTCAGAGACCGCAGCAGTCCTTGCCAAAAACATCGCCATTAACACACACACACGGCCGCCTGCCACGAGAGGTAACAACAAACACAAGTACACACTCTCTCTCAGAGGAATAAACAAAGACCATGTGTTCTCCGTCAGAACCTTCATTATATTAAAGTCTGCTTTAATAATGAAGATCAAATAAAAGTGCATATTAGCTTCACTGGTGTAGCGCGAGACGGCTGAGAGGTGGGAGGTGTACAACAAAAAGCTAAGCTCGTTTTTTTCTGGGCAGCAAGTGTTTGTTTAGGTTTTAAAATACATATTACAATAAACATAAATAAACATAAACAAACTAAAGGTGATTGCTGGAGGCAGTGGTGGCTCAGCAATAAGAGCACAGGGCTATTGATTACAGGGTTGTGGGTGTTGTAACCCGGGCTCTGTGAGCTGCCACTGTTGGGCCCTTAAGCAAGGCCCTTAACCCTCTCCACTCCCTGGATGCCAAAGCGATGGCTGCCAAACACTCCCGGTGTGTGTTTGCTCATTAGTGTGTGTGTGTGTGTGTGTTCACTGCAAGGCTGGGTCTTTAACAGAGGCTAAATTTCATCTGGTGAGTATGAGTGTCTGTCTTTTCTTTATAAAAACACGGTATCAGTATAGTCCTGGTCTTTTTTTGTGAGTTTAACCATTTCCAAAGCTCTCATTGAGGAAGGTCAGTGTTTGCAACTACTATCCGATTCTAGTTCTTCATTAAAGTAAGTCAGGTCAGTTTGTGGACACAGCTCTGTTAGCCAAACATACTGGATGAGCTATTGGGCATAGATCTTTGCATCCCATGTTTTAGCCAAGCGGTGGTGGATACAGCACTGTTAGCCAAATGTTTTGGAAGAGCTTTTGGACAATTTTTTTTTGGGGGGGTGTTTGGAGCAAGCAGCTTTTTGGGTCTTAGCACCCAATCGTTGATGAGCGGCAATGTCACACTCCAGCAGTCTCTAGTTCAATAGTGTTACTTTCATCAATGACAGCCAACATTATGCACCATTGGTGACATTTTTGTGACACAGATGGAATCTGGCCTCCGCTTTTATCCCATCCATGCAGTGAACACACACATGCACATCAGTGAAACACACACAGTGGACAGTGAGCACACATGCCCGGAGCGGTGGGCAGCTTGCCGAGCCCGGGTATCAAACCCACAACCCTGTCATCAATAGGCCAGAGCTCTAACTGCTGAGCCACCACTTACATCACAGATTAGTACCAGTAGCTGCATGTTCGCACCAATGTCATCATTTATATCAGATATAGACAGACTATTTTGTGTTCCACTGAACATATTGTGGACATTGTCAGAACACTACATTATACACAACATAATTAATGCACACTCCTCTGAATGAAAGCCTCTGTACTAACAGATCTGGATCGCAGTTTTTAAATCTAGCACTACCAGTGCATGTTGTCTGTGTGAAAATACGTGAAATGAATGGTGTTTAAATAACATGATACCCCCACACCTACACACAATGGTTCCAACGCCTTAACACTTGAGTCTCATACAGCTCAGCTCCCAGTCCTAGCTTTACTCATATTACTGGTATTGTTCGACTCACTGGTTGGTTTTGCCAGTAAATGATATTTGTGACGGAATCGCTTTCTCAGGTTTTATCAAGACAGCCATCAATAAAAGTATTCAAGTATTTAAAGACTGTATTTGAACGAGAGGGCGACAGCCACAGGCTGAATCTTAAATGGCTTGCTCCTCCCTATTTAGTGTGTGACATGAGGCACGAAACAGTTTTACCCAAATAGAAAGGGAATGGCTTTTGGTTAGCCATATAATTCAGTACATTAGGTGTAAAAGTAAATTTTATCTTTATTTATTTATTAATCTTTACTAATTTATCACATACATTCAATAAATATGCTAAGTTTACTGGTAGTTGTAGGTAGATGGTGTACAGTACAGTGTAGGTACATGGTGTTTTACAGGCAAAAAAGTAGAGGTGTGCTTCAGGTTGTTTAGCTGTCCCCAGGTCAAGGCTGTCCACCATGGGTGGCAGGTCATTCAGTGAAACTCTGAAACTCTTTATCTTCATCTACTTGCTTCTGGACTTCTCCTGCTACATTTAAAGCTGAGCTCAAAACCTCAAAGTGGAATACTTCCACTCCCAACCACCACTTCTAACTAGTTCTACCATGCCCCCCTCTGAAATTGAGGGAAGAGACCATGGGTATGGGTATGTGCTATATATCGAATAAAAATCATTTTGTATTATTATTATTGTTGTTAACATTTTGGAGATACAAGCATACAAAAACATCTGCAGGGGATTTCTGATTCTCCGCCTACAGCTTTTCACAAAGATCAGCAAAAGGAGTATAATAAAAACGCATTAAAAAGTCACTGTATGACATTCTCAAGACATCCTGCAACTCTGAGATCTGGCCCCCGCACCATTATAACAAATAGGCAGCATAATACACTGTTTTAGTGGTTACAAGCTGGTGATCTGCAGGCCGCTTCATATAATGTGGAATTTCAAGAGCACAAATATCCAGTGAGAAATCACACTGGGGCATCGGCACATACTGCTGGTACAAAAACACATGCAAAAGCACAGAACATTCTGGGGGTGGACAAACTGAAGCCAAAGGGGGGGAAAAAAACGAAAATATTAAAATATGCATAAGGAAGAAAAGCTAAATGCCAAAATGAATGGACAAAAAAACCTTTTCATACTGACTGTGTGCTGCGAGTTACTGGTACCTGCGAAAATTGGAAATGTGCAAGACTCAGGAGAGCCATTACGCGATTTAGGCCATTACAGGAACCATTTAAATACAACGTGTAGAACGAACTGATAAACGTATATTCCACTTTCTACTTCCAATTTCAGCCTCGTCCCAAATTCCTCTTGGTGTCTTTGTCTATTCATGGGCACAATGAGGCATTTCTGCCTCCTTCCTCCCCCCCGAAGAATGGAAAGAAACTCTATCAGGCAGCAATCTGAAAACTCTTTCATTTGGCCATCACATTAGCCCATTAGACACAGATTGTGAGCTTTCTTTCTGCAGAACTTGGGCTAGATAAAAACCTGGCAAGTGTTTCAGTCTAATGAAGGACAAACATTCAGATGGTGCATTACAAAGTAAATCTTCAAGTTTAGGCCACAATTACTTGAAATGCACAAAGAGTAGTTGTTCGAAATTGAAACCTTTAAATTAAAACATGAAGTTGCGTTTATTGATTCAGGTTTCGGATCAGTGGGCTGGCTAAGGAGATAAACTTCTGGGTTAATTGCATTCTGGCAAAGCTTTCGAAACAGCCTTGAGTAAAACATGTTGCACCACCAAACAATAATTAGCCTTCCTGTTTTGGTCCAGAGGAGCCGTGTTCCCAATACTTATCAGTCATGATCATCTAGCAAACAGACTGACCGCAGAAGAGTGTTGAGGTGTACCATTAGGGACTTTTCTGGTGCTGGTGATGACGTCCTCTGTAACCCACAGCTAAAATTATACTTTGACTTAATCAGCTCAACCGAAGTCCTACACAGTTTAATGTGTAGAGGCTAGAACATTAACAGCAACATCAACTTCCAGGCAACTAAAACACAGTGTGTAATTCAGCAGCCATTAAGGCTGCAGCATCATGCAGCTTTAAAGAATAAACTCATCAGTCAGCAAGCACTCAGCTCACCTCCCCTCACTTAAAGGGGGTGGATGGGCAGATCCTGAGACAAAAGGAGGAAACCGGGCCAAAACTGAGAAAGGGCAGGACTAAGCAGGCCTAAATTACACAGACTAGGTGGGAGTAAGACAAAGCTGAGGTAACTGTTTACGTTTGTGGTTGGTGTGGACTTTAGTCTATGACTTCATGACTATTACTCAGCCCAGAGCCCAGAGCCCTTGTGAAAGCAATCAATAACAGAGCCAAAGCGTTGATTGGTCTGGGGAACTGTGAAAATGCCAGACTTGAAAAGGTTGTACACAAGGTGCAAAACAGCAAGAAATGAATGCACAGACCTGCTGACTGATGTGTCTCCAGAACTTCAAAGAAAAACATGAGCTCATCTCCTGTTAAACCCTGTTGTCCTTCACTTCAGGGAGTCTAGTCTGAGCCTCAAAAGCGCCTCCGACAGTTACACTGATGATTTAGAGTAGAATCTACACCCATAATAGCATAACTTGACAGAGGTGTAAACATCAAAACTTTATCATCTGACACTCTCTCACTGGCTCTATGGATTGACATGTAGACACACTGCATGTGGCCCAATAGAATCCAAACCACACAAGCTCACCTTTATAAACAGTTTTCTGTAATATGGTAATCGGTGCTGTCCTTGGTAAATAAACAAATAAAATAAACATGAAACTAAACACCAACTCTACCAGTCACCAGTAATAAGCAGTTGCCTGCTCTGCAACAAGCCTGTCATAGGAAAACACTGTGGTGTTTCCCAGTCAGAGATGGGATATTGTGACCTATTTTGGTTTGTTAGTGGTTCCTGGCCAAGGATGAAACCTCGCAGCCTCTCTGATGACAGGCAGAAGTCTGGCCAACCTTTGTTCTGGAGATCCACCGCTCGCTGAAGCCACTCGAGACAAGAAGCGGCTGTCTGAACATGATATCTATATCTATACTTTGGTCTTTGTTCTTGCAAACACTACTTGTGAACTTGGGCTCCTCAAAACAATAAATGCCATCTTCTGGACTGTAGACTCTCTACTAAGCAAAATCGCAGGACAGCAGAAGTCGCCTATCCAAGCTATCTTAATACACAACTGGGTGTACTGGTTACAAACCTTTCTCAAATCAACCAATTAAAGCCAATTTCTTTTCCACCCAACAATCTTTTAAGAGGACTGGAAGCGTGACTAATGTTGCTTCTTTGCACATCCTTAGGATTTGTGGTGTCCAATTTTTTCATATCTTTAAACCAGGTTCAAGCGTTATTGTGGTATACAGTATTATGTACGAAAGCATGAAACTTAAGTGAAAACAGAAGTTAGGTGTAGTGGTGGCTCAGCGGTTCGAGCGCCGGGCTATTGAGGACAGGGTTGTGGGTTTGATACCCAGGCTAGGCAAGCTGCCACTGTTGGGCCCTTAAGAAAGCCCCTTCACCCTCTCTGCTCCCCGGGCGCTGAAGTTGGCTGCCCACCACTGTGTGTGTATGTGTGTGTGTGTGTGTGTGTGTGTGTGTGTGTTTACTATCACAGATGGGTCAAAAGAGGACAGCGGACACATTTTGCTGTACAAAATACAGTGACCAAATACGTGCACCTTTACCTTTTAAATAGATTACAGCGGATTACAGCCATAACCAATCAAAACACAGATGTAGTTCCTTATGTGTGTGGAGTAAATATCTTTCAGTTACAATCCTGGATGCTTCCAATCATGCACCTCCACAACTGGAAGGAGGAAAAGGGACAAATTCAGGGCTGCAGTGAGCTTTCCTGATATCTGTCTTCAAATCTGGTAATATGATCAAGGCTGTGCTTGGCGGGTAATTCCAGAAGGCTGACAGACATGTGATATTTAAAAAGGACTGTGTGTGTGCGCGCGTGTCGGGTAGCGCTTCAGTGGCAGGGCATCCTTCTTCCTGACGAAACTTCCTGCATGTCAGCAGTAAATCAATGAGTCCAGGGAGTGTTCAGCAGCTCCCGGGTCTTAGGCAGCGTGTTCGAGGAACAAAGAGCACTGAGTAACTAAAACAGACTCCGCTGTCTCCTTGCCAAGCAGCCTCCTAAAGGACACATGACACACGCTGAGGAAACTAAAGGCACTTTCCAGCGGTATCACAACAGATAAACAGCACTGCTGACAGCCAGCAAAAAAAAAAAAAAACCACAGCTAATTTAACACCGTGCATCACTGCGCTATTTACACTCTCTCTACACTTCTTTACATGTTCTGTAGTAAAGACAATGTAAAGTCTCTAACCAGGAACCAGTTAAGCATACAAGGTTTGATGTTGGTTTAAGGGTTTACGTCTATCTATCTTTTCAAACTCCACTGGTGGAAAACCTTCATAAGAGAGATCTATACAAAACATTTAGAAAGAAGGGGAGGATAAAGAGGAAGAAGAGGAAGAAGAAGAGGAGAAAGGAAAAAAAACAGAAGAAAAAGAGGGGGGCAAAGAGGCGGAAGAGAGGGAAACGAGGATGAGGAAGATACACACCCCCCCCCCCCCCCCACACACACACACACACACACATAGCTGCAGCACCTGGGGACCAGTAGGGTGTTAGGTGCCATGCTCAAAGGCACTTCAGTTGTGTCCTGCCCTGTTCAGGAGCTCAAACCTGCGACCTTCCAGTCACAAGGTCGCTTCTCTAACCTTCAGGCCACTGCTGCCCCCACAATGGCTTCCACTACAGTTACAAATACAAAAATTTTCATTTCGCCAAATTCTGCCAGCGAAGAGCTTCCAAAAGAGCTTTGTTTTTGCCGCAGCAGCAAGACGCATTTACAGAAAGTGACAAAGCAATGCAAATGACTGTGAAACGATTGTTAAGTGGAAAAAGACTGACGATGTGCTTATTATTCTTTAAGTCCATTTTCTGCAGTTTACTATAAGTGACATTTCACCAAAACCATGTACAAAATACCCTTCTGTGATATTTTTAACTTTGACTCACGACAGGTTTAAAACGAAAGCATTCTGAAAACGTTCTGCGCTCTGGGTTTTCCCAGCACTGAACAGTACAAACCTATTTGAGAGAAATAAGACAGTATATTTTAGGACACTATAAAATGGTCCTTTAACATAAGCAGTCTAACAGAACACCGCTGTGCAGGGCGAAAATCAGTGATTTCAGAACAGTATTCAGAAACTGGTGGCCAAATTGGCCTGCCCGCCCTGCAGCAGCTAACTGAGATCAGTCAGCTAACTGAGTCAGTGATGTTGGGTTGCCTTAAAGCATAAGCAGGTGTGTTTCTGAGGATAAAATCCAAGCTGAAAAAACTAAGGTGTGAAAGATGTGTGTGTAACTGCATCAGAACAGAATGCAGAAAAATCACTTTAATAAAAAAAAAACAAAAAAAAGAGGCCCCTGTGGTGCAGCCTTAGCTTTTGGCATTTGACTTGAGTAAAAAGCTCAAGTTGATACGTCATCTTCTATAGAAGTCTTTTTAAACCCTAGTATCTACACGTCTACCTGAGTCATGAATGTCAACACTTTTGATACCTATGCCCAAAGCACAATCTACACAGTCGTATTAAGGCTGGGCAATTAATCAAAAATGACATTTGGAACCTCTAACTGAATTTATCTTGCTCATATCAGTTAGATCATGTGTTTGTTTTTTTGTTTTTTTATGACGTTCACACTGTGTGTTCATTTACTGCCCCTTAAAACATACTACTGTGTGTGTAGTCGAGTGACCTCAGTCTGCGACACAGAAGCAGATTAGCAGAGAACTCAAACACTGAGCCAACTGAGCAATTCATGAATCATAATCATGGTAAAATATTCAATTATTCGTGATTCATTTGAGGCCATATCCCCCAGCGCACACTTGCACTGTATTAACAGGCAGGTCAATCCAACTGGATAAGAACCAATGTGAAACTATAATGCTATACAACTGGCATTTAAAAAAGGCCAAAAAAAACCCCAAACAAATCATCATTCTACGTCCTCGCCTCAAAAGAAATGACACATGCACATTCTCAGAGGTCACAGATCTGCTTACCTCTTAAGGTCCTCTTATGAACACAAATTCACTGCTTTCAGGGAAAAGCTACAGGGCAGGTAGGCATATTGACTAAATCCCTCCGAACAGTCTGCAAGCACCATCCATCACTGTACGCTTTAGAGACAGGAGACAACCGGCCCACAGTGGAACACACACTTGTAAATTCCCCTGACATTTAGAGCTGTTTATTTAACCCAACAATAAGAGCTTTACTCTTAATACAATATCACAGACACAAGCACAGGCTGACAACTACTATAAGAAACTCACAAACGCCAAGTAAGCATACAGCAAGTGTATAAAAAATACAAGAAAAATGCCCTCCTGTAAAACAGCTCTCCGGCAGAAGCGTAGAATCTAAACTTTTCAGGACTCACCTTACTTGACCTGATATTAGAGCACTACTGCAGGTACTGGCCCTTTAGACAGTTCACACAATGCAGACTATGCAGAAATTCCAACCTAGCTGAGCATTCTGCTGATCATATAAAGCCTATAATTCAGTTTTAAAGTCTCTCAAACAGTTCATTTTCATCTAAAGCCAATTGTATTCCAGCCAATTTTCTTCCAATAAGTGCTTGCCAATTCCCACCTCCTCCTCCCCCTCTATTATAATTTCCTTCATATTTAATAAAGCTAGTAAACTGTATGTCCAAGAGTAGTCCAGACACTCTCTAATTAGTAAGTTCAGCTACTTAAAGGTGCATCCATTACTGACAGCAGCATTTAATTATGCAAGCTCAGCGTGTACAATCTCCATAGAAAAAGCTTTGCCATTGACTCTAAGAGCCAGGGTGCCTTAGATCCTGGTCTTGGAGATCTACCACCCTGCAGGGTTCAGATCCAACATGCCTGCCTCTATTACTTAGATTACCCTGAAGGACTTCGCTACCAGGATCAGGTGTGCTGCATTTGAGTTAATAACAGGGTGGTCGATCACCCAGACCAGGACTAGACATGCAAGGATTGGCCTGCTTAATGCCAACGGTTATTGACAAGAGGGTTAAAAAGTCCCCCTCTCCAGCACTGGACTATGGGGCAGTAAAATTCTCTTCATTCTCTGGGGTGACAGAGCTACATTTAACACCTCTGAGATGAGTTAAAGTGGGGTTTGTGATCCTGAAGTTATGATTTGTCCACGACATCAGTGCATGACATTATTAATGCTCTTTTTTTTGGCTCAATACCAGATCAAATTTGCACATCTAGTTTAATGTCTTCCCAGCAGAGTAAAGGCTGTTACTGCATCAAAGGAGGGTGAAACTCACTATTGATGCCCTTGATTTCAGACAAAACATTACCAAGGTACCAAGAGGTGCCTACAAACCGTCTGTCTGTCCGCTGTCCTATTGCACAAACGACATGGGGGTTACAGGTGTTTCCTTCATGACCGGTGGCCCAAAGAGGAGCTGCTACTAAAGCCACATTGAACGTTAACCGCCTAATCCTGTATATGTGACCTCAGAGACTAGCACAAATGGCTCCCATCACTCTGACTGGCAGGGAGTCATCCTTACCACTCAGTGAGAACATAGCTTCTTTATATTCTCATTTCTATTCATTAGGCCATTTCCTAAGAACCATATTTCACACCTGTGACTTCCACTGTAATGTGAAAAAGAAGTGAGAAGCCCTGGGGATTAGAAACCTCATATAGACACGTTTCAGATCTCAGAAACAAGAAGATTATAGATGTCCCACATCATCTTTCATCTACAACAGAAGCACAACTGTGGCCCGGTCTTTTCACAATCAACTTCTGTCTGTTAGATTTTTATTCCTCATTTTATTCTCTGCTATGCAGAATAAGTGTTTTTGAACAGGCCGAAATCCAAACCGCCCTCACTTTATCTACCCTAATTCAAGGGGAAATGTCCTCCCCCTCATTGTCTTACCAGTGTGTCTAAACAACCCAAATGAACAGCTCACACAACAAAGAGGCAAAGCTGTGAAGCACAGCGAGCAAAAGCTCTGTTCGATTCCTCAACCTGCTCAAGATCAGGTAGTGCCAAAAAACATCTAGAAAAAGCTTTTTTAAAAAAAAAAAAAAAAAAAGGCTAAAGGGCACTGAACATTCAGGTAATTTGGTAGAAAACCTGCTTCTTCTATACTTCTCTCAGCATGGAGCACACCTGCTCTAGTGGCGTGATGAAATCGGCTGCGGAGCTGCAGCACTTCTGCTAATCTCCCTCACCACCGCTATACATAGAGCAGAGTGGGTGAGGAAGGGGGGGCATTAGACACTCAAGTGACAACTAAAGTCAAGGACATGTTGCTTAGTGTTGCATAGTGCTACAGAAAAGTAAGCTAAACGTCCTCCATATCGTCTAGATTTGAGAACATCCAATCAACCGGCAAACTAAATCAGCTCTGTGCTTAAAATTCTATTCATATTTATGTAGTATAGTATTTATTCATATTTCTACAGATCCAGACACAGAAACCTGGAGAGGAACCAAGCTTCGAAAGAGGAACACAAAAGAGTATGTACATCATAGTTTCAGCACAGGCTTTAATAAACCCCGAAATCGAAATCTATCAGGAAAAATAAGTGTTTACAGGAACACCAATAATAAAAGTGTTGGATTTTAATAATTTAGGTCATCATGTAGATTAAATACACTGATTTCCTACTTCATAAATATGACTTTATTAGATTTCAAGAAATCCAGTAATCCAGTAAACAGAAGTGGATTTTATTGGAGTAATTAGCATCCTCACTAAACACGAACACACTGCTTTTTATTATTATTATTTATTATTATTATTACTTTATTAAAATCATGACAAATAACTGGATTTTGTGCAGTTTGGACCCAAACTCCATTACTATTGACTCTAGGCACTCTGGAGCCAGGGTGCCTTGGATTCTGGTCTTGGAGATCTACCACCCTGCAGGGTTCAGATCCAACATGCCTGCTTCTATTACTTAGATTACTCTGAAGGACTTTGCTACCAGGATCAGGTGTGCTGTATTAGAGTTAATAACAGGGTGGTAGATCACCCAGACCAGGACTAGACATGCAAGGATTGGCCTGCTTAATGCCAACTGCCATTGGTCCCCCCCCACCCCCACCCCCTCAGCATTGGGCTATGGGGTAGTGAAATTCTCTTCAATCTCTGGGATGACAGAGCTACAATTAACACCTCTGAGATGAGTTAGAGTGGGGTCTGTGATCCTGAAGTTATCATTTATCCATGATATCAGTGCATGATCTCATTAATGCTCATTTTTTCTGGCTGAATGCAATCAAATTGTTACAGACACGGTCACACAAATCCTTATAGCTCCATTTTTTTTATTTTTCACTTTTCTACATGATGTGAATCTGACAGTTGTTCTTCACATTGTATCCAAATTCAACAATGAATGGACAAACAGAAATTCCACAATTACTTAGACTTCCACTGAAAGTTAAGAAGGTTTTTCCTTCTCTTATTATCAGATTACTGATATATGAAGCTGGAGTGCTAAAGTGCTGTGTTTATATAAAAAAAACATTTTTTGCTTTATTTATTTTTTACTTGAAGTGTGGTATCGCAGAAAACTAAAGAATGATTTGTGATGTTATTTGTAATCACAGTCCTGTTACCACTCACTGAAATACAGCTACATCCACAGGTTTGGGTTTTACAGACTATGAAACAAACTGGGTTATGTTTAGAGATGGCACTTTGCTACAAAGCCAAGAATGGACCAGCCCCTCCGTACTGGACGGCAATGGTCAAAAGCCTTGGTACCAAGGACCCTTCGAGCTTCAAGTATGGCTCGGCTCGACCCGCCATCCCTTAAGATCCACGAAAGACAAGCATACAGGCTTTTTTTCTGTCCTGCACCGAAGTGGTGGAGCGAACGTCCCCTGGGTGTCTGAACAGCTTGCTGTCTTCAAACACAGACACAAAGACCCACCTCTTCCAAGAGTACTTGGGCGAAGTGTAGTGCCGAGTATTATGGTATCCATACAGACTTTTGGGTTTAGTAGCAGCTAAGCTTAGAGGTATCTTTTGTATCCTAGCCTGTATAAACTAGCTAAGGGTATTTTCTGAGTAACTTTTGTAATTCGCTCTGAATAATGCATTAAAAGTGAAGTTAAAAGTACATGGACCAAAGTATTGGGACACCTGCTCATCCATTGTTTCTTCCTAAATCAATGGTATTAAAATGGAGTTTATCATGTTTTGCTGTGAGGATTTGATCAAATTTGGCGACAAGAGCGTTAGTGAGGTCAGGAGTTGGACTCCCCAACTCATCCTATTGGATGAAGCATCAACTATCATTCCAGAGAACACAGTTCCACTGCTCCACAATTCAAAGTGGAGGGGGGCTTTATACCGCTCTGGCTCACACCTGGCCTTAGGCATGGTGCCAACAGGTTCATGTTTATCATCTCCAGATAGTCCTATTATATTGACATTACTTATTTAGGTACAACCTAGCAACCTACAAGTAGCTGAGAGCATTCATTAGAGCACAAATGCTCGGACACAGTGGAACTCATCTTAAGTGAAGCACTTCAAATAAATATAGCCAATTTAGCTGAAAATGAGCTAGAACAGCCCCCCTACAGTCTGTGCCTGCATTTGTCGGGTTGATTGAAATGGATGTTAGGTGGACATCTTGAACTTCCACCAGTAATGTTACTTTTCTCTGATCATGTTCCATGAAGTCTTCTCACTTCTAATCATTGTTAATGATTCCAACTGTGTGGATAAATTAACTGTCCAACTGTGCAGTGTGGAGATCATGTCCTGTGTCTTAAAGCGACATATGATGAAGGCCACACAGGCTGAAACATCATGATGACTTTAACAGAAAATGATGCAAGCTGTTGAAGAGCTACTTTAAAAGTATCTTGGTTAAAAAAATAAAAAGTAGTAAATAGTAGCTGAGTAGTTTCGGATTGAGATCTGCTGATGGTGAAGATTTCAGAAGACAACGTGGTGTTGTACCATCTCTCAAAGATGTGGTTGGTCAAAGATGAAAAAAGTGACCACAAACTGTGCTGAATGGGCTGGTGAAGACTTACTGGTCATGCCTAGTGTCAGGGACACTGCGGTCCATTTTGAGCTTGTCGCTCTCCACCTGGTTGAACTTGTTCCGGGCATAGGGATCCTGTCCCGGCCTCACCACTGTAGCTCCCACGTACAGATCCTGGTCAAAGTCCTGCCACCTCACCTTCCCTGAAAAATCCAAATGGGAAAAACACACACACACGATGTGAGGGTACATAATGTAAACATCTATGCACTTACTTTCTTGCACCATAAATTCTCTAAGCAAGCAGACGGTTGTAGCTTCTGAGGGAAGGTTGAATGTTTGCATTGGCTGCCGGCCATGTAAGTAAATGAACTGGCTCCTGCAACAGAGGGTAACTTTCACTAATCTGCTCCAATGTGTGTGAGCACAATGACAGGATGCATCATTAGACACCAGCAAGCTGGCGGACACTTTCCTTGGTGCTATACGGTTTAAAAGCACCGTGACGAGTCCAACACACTTGTCTACAAAATCTCCACATTTGTTAGGGGACTAATGCCAGGTTGGGTGAACACAAGCAGATGAGACATGAGCTGCTCATTAATCTCTGTCTGAAATGTGCTGAAATGGTTACTCGTACAGTGTACAATACATTTCAGTAAGAAAACGATTGTGAGGAACCTGTCAAAAACTGTCCATGTTCAGGATTCAGGATTCCTCTTCCAAGCATATGGTGACTTTTCCTCCCTCAAACAAATACGTCCACTTTCCTCTTCAGTGTGAGGAACGTCAGCTGTCTCTACTATCGATAAATCAGAGAAGATGAGAAGTTGAGACGATAATTAGGCCGATAAAACATATGCTGGAATTCTATTCCATTATCCCTCTTAACAAAAGACTATCTGTAATTATTACAGCGAGGCCGTGTTAGCTGCTGTTGGCATCATAATTAGCCTGTCTGTCTGACAATAGCATATCACTGATGCTAACCACCCAGGAGAAAGCCAATATGACTCCATGACAGACCAAGGCCACTGTCAAAAAGCTAAGGTAAACAGGAAGGATGGCCCTCTACACGTGTACATCACCTCAACTGAACTACTTCTCTATCTACCGTTTGGAGCTGTTGACACAGCACTGAAATTAAACAAGGGTGGAAGATGAATTATCGCTAACCGTTGGCACTTGACCGTTCTTTAGTAATGGTGCGCCGGCCTTCAGTGAGCAAACTGCCACACCTCACAACACTCCACTAAATAATGATGTATGCTGATTTGAAAACGAGGACCTTTAGAAGAAGGGAGGTTAAGAAGATCATTAGAAGCACTCAGAAGACACGAGCTCTTGTTCAATAAAGAGTCGAATATCAAACTTTTTTCCTCCGAGAGCAGCTTTCAGTGGACTGCTTTCATAAGCGAATCTAATTTCCCCTTCATGTAAAGGCATCTGCTGATTATGTGCTGCAGCACAAGGTTAAAAGCATGATCTTTGACCAGGAGTTTTTCCCATCTGGACGGTCAAAACTGCAAGATCTGCTGGGCTCCCGTTTGGTTACCACAGCTCTCAATATTGATCACAATGTCACAATATTGACCAACACTGGATAGTGACCTCAGTCTACTGGGGCTACTGTAACACTGCACTCTTAAAAATAAGGGTTATCTGAGTGATGCTTTTGGTTCCATAAAGAACCATGAATGGAATAGAAATGTGTAACTGTGAGAAACCTTTTAGGTTACTTTTATGTTCTTCATCAATTTAAAGACTTACAGTTCTTCTACAGACATGTTTTTTTATGAACCCAAAAGTGGTTGTTCTTATTGCTCAAAGAATCCTTGAGGCACGGGCGTACGGTTCGGTGCATGCGGGAGAAACACACGGTACACACTTTTAGGGAAACTTTACTCATCTTACAAGGGCATGTGCCACCTGAAACCCTTAAGCTGTAAGGCGCTGGATTTGCAGGAAACTGTAGTGGTTCTTGATACCTGCAGACAATTTTCAATCTATTTATTGTGCCTCAGTAACACTGGAGAGCAGCATACCACCACCAAAAACTGTTATAGAAAGTTAGCGGAAAACTGGCTGCTACGTGGATCAGGCCTCCTGACCATGGCTTTCTTAGATGGCACTGTCTGAAAAGGGTTCACTCAAAGCCTGGGGAAATGAGCAGGTAGGCAACTATCCAGTGAGCACCACCAAGGGAAAGCGCCCCACAGAAAAGCGTGGCTTGGGGAAGTGGCCCTCTGGGAACTAAGCCGTGCTTCTCCGAGGGGCACTTATCCCGCCAGTGCTGGGCTCAATGTGTAGCTGACCAACTTTAACATCTCTTCATTGCTTTTTTGCCAATAGTACAGGACTGTCTGAAGCAGACACAGATGAACCTATTGGCACCATGTCTAATACCAGGTGTGAGTTAGAGGGGTATATAGACCACCAGCATTGAGCTGTGGAGCAGTGGAACTGTGTTCTCTGGAATGATGGTTGGTGCTCCATCCAATATTTTGGGATGAGTTGGGGAAGTTGGAGATGAGGTGGGGTGGTGATCATCCAACATCCTGACCTCACTAACTCTCTTGTTGCTGAATGCAATCAAATCCTTGCAATGGTCCAAAAACTAGCAAAAAGCCACACACTTATCTGGTATCTGACACTGGATGAAGGACTGTTATTTATGACAACACAAGCCGAAACTACAGATATTAGGCTTTTAGAGAGATGATGCGCCAACTGTCAGCCAACCAAGACACCAGAGTGCACTTATAGCAGCAGCACAGCAGGTAGAGCCATTCTGGGCATGTTGGATCAAACGGACAATGACAAAGCCCAGCCAGAGCTGGAGCGTCCAAGTGTGCCATCCGTCCCATGTTTAACACCTACAGAGAGCACAGTGAAAACACTGACACACAGTAACTGTAGGGCTTTCCTTAAGAGGGTCAACGGCACGTCCTGCAGCGGCGGGAGACAGAGCTGTCATCAGAGTAATTAACTGCTCAAGACAAAACCGAGCCGCTAGCCTGTGGCCTTCACACTTCACCTCAAAAGAGCCTACTAAGAGATTTCCTGCGAGCACTCACTAACAGGCACACATGCACACAAAACACACAAAACACACACAAAACACATACAAAACACACACACTCACGCACAAAAGAAATGCATGGAGCACAGAAACGTAAACCTTTCTAACATTCTAACAAGGGACCATCTGGTTCATCCATGAGATTACGGGGGCAGCCGTGATCTAAAGGTTAGAGAAGCTGGTTTGGGACTATAAGGTCATCGGTTTGATCCCCTAGTATTCCCCTCTCTCAACACGGCTGAGGTGTTCTTGAGCAAGGCCTGGAGGCGAAGAGATAGCTGCCCAGCTAATAAAGTCCTCACCCACCCAGTGTCGGGTGATGAAGATCCCAAGACACTGAGCTAACTGGTCAATAAACTCGAGGCAAAATGAAAATGAATGATGATATTAATTTGAGATCGTATCACCCAGCTCTAGAAAAAACTAACACACTAAAAGTTCAGTTTGAAATGAGCCTATGCTGAAGATAACGAATACACTGACTGTTATAATTACGATATCTTAGCATTACATAATTAGCCTGCACTAGCATTAAACTGGTGGGTCCAACATTTTCAATCTGAAACTGGTGTTTTTGTTATCTAAAATATATACATTTAATATATATATATATAAAATGTTTATATTTATATACAATAATAATAGTGTCTTGTTTTTAGCTGTTGTGCAGAACACAAAATGCCACAATCGGAGCTTCTAGGCCAGAAACTAACTATGACCGAAACGGATCCATACTTCCTCATTGGTATTGTGCCATATAAGATGAGACTATGTAGTTTACTAAAGCAGAGCCTAAACACGAGTGAATTCTGACACTTCCATATCATCATCATCATCATCATCATCGGTCACATAAAACACGCACACGCACGCACGCGAGTGTCTGAGAAGTGTTAAAATCTCTGTTCACACTTGAACTGAATTCTGAATCAGTAAAAGCTGTAAAGCTCTCTGTTGATGGACTAATCTCTGAATAAGGCCACCATGTTGCGTAGAAGCCTGAGCAATCAGCCTCTCATTAACGAACTACATGGTGAAATATCAGAGATTTTTGCGGCGTCGGGCAGCTTGTAACCATCACTTGTTTATATGAGCTGAAGTCGTTTCAAAGCTCCGTTTTATTAAACTCTGTTGTTTAGTAACAAGACTTACAATGCATTCTGGTCCATATTCAGCTGATATACTGAGCTATTATGTTTACTATAAATTACAGGTGCATTGTGGGAGATTATAGCACCCTCAAAATCCTGTTCAAATTCCACTTTAGGATTCGGTCATTAGTGCCCTAAAATGTCAATGGGGAGCCATTTCGATCACGGCCCCGTGTCCACTTATTGTTGTGAAGGGTTCTAAATAAGAGACAAATCTTTTTTTTTTTTTTATAATTCAGAAGAAAGTTGGATTTAGGTGCATCATTACCAAGAATAATGAATTAATAAACAATCTGTAGAGTCTTACACAAAACTGTTACTTTTATAACTGGGGACTGATTGCTATCAATTAAACAAATAAATCAAACAATGCTTAACTTGCATGATCTAAATCCAAGTGCCCTTATCTGCACATAGAAAGGTGCCGTGGTTGGAGTCGGAAGCTGATTACATTGGTCAGCCTCAATTTGCACAAAAACTTTGAAATATCTTTCAGCAGAGATTTTTTAAAAAGTATAAATAGAAAAATAAATAAAGAAATAAATAAGTAAATAAATAATGGATTTGACGGAAATTCCAAAATGACATTTGTCAATGTCAATATGGACGCTTCAAATGGTTCTTTGTGGCGATGCCACAGAAGGTCCACTTTGGGTTCCATGAAGAACCGTGTTCATTATAGAGATTGAGTGAGTGTGAAGATGATGTGTGAATTACTTTTTTAGTTACTTGCCAATGCTAATACAGATCATCTCTTTGCACCGCTTCACAACCTCCCCATCAGTGCATTCCTATTTTTCTTTTTCCTTCTAAGCCACAGAAAAGCTACATGTGTATGAAGATCAGTAGACCCTCAGAACGCGAAAGAACGGCTTCAACAAACAAACAAACGTCGAATGCGGGGCCTATCCTGTAAGACAATCTACCCTCTCCTTTAATGAAAAAGATTTGACCTCGCTTCACAAATCTAATCTCAATTGTTGCAACGGAAATGAGGTGCTGCTGTGCGAGTTCCTCACTCTGCAGAAATTCAGCTGCCTGTTCTGTGACCTAAATAACAAAAGGATCTGAGAAAGACAAAACTGACTATTGATAATCCCCTGAAACTGAAGCCTAAAGCACAGCAACAGATGGGGAGTACATCACAATGCATAAATCTGCTTCCACACTTCCACACACCCCACCAGTCGCAGTTTAAAGTTTACGTTGAATTAATTGGAGCAGCTCTCTGCGGGCCTCAGTGCCAGAGAGAACGGGCGTCACCTCGGGAAGCAAAAACACACCAATTTACATCTCAACCATATAGAGCTTTAGCGAGAATGGCAGCAAAGACTCGAAAAAGTCAGCATATGCCAGAACCTGAGGCTTAAGACTCAGTAAATTGGATCGGCTCTGGGTTGAGCACGCTAGCTCACAAACTGGTAAGACGAGGGCTGGAGTTTCTGCCTGGGTGATCAGCCGGGGGATGGTGGCAACATGCTGCGTTTTTCATCCTCCTGAGTGACATCACACACAGCACAGAAAAGGCTGCAGGCAAATGAATGGCAAATCAGCAAAGACCCTAGTCTGTACAAGCCCACCACAAAAAAAAAACAAAAAAAAACAAGACTTTCAACCTAGTCCTCAAAGACCCCCAACCGAGTTCACATGTCTGCTTTGCTCTAGCTCAGTACCTGGCTCAGGTATGTTCACACAAGTACATCAAAACACTGGCAGTTGGTGCAGTGTAGCGGGCAAGAACTCCACCTTCCCTGTGGCGGTCTAGAGTTCAATTTGTTGGCCAGGCAGGCCAACCATGCTACACAAATAGAGAAGTGGGTTACAATACTGCCTTCCCCATTTAAAATAAGAGGCTCAATTCTTCAGCCGGGTAACGCACACCACACTACCTTTACCTTTACTTTGAAGGCATTTAGCAGACGCCCTTATCCAGAGTGCCTTACAAAAGGTGTTTCACTGTTTACTTAAGAATACCCTTAGCTAGTTTGTTTAGACTAGGATCCAAAAGATACCTCAAAGCACAAAAGTCAGTATGGAGACCCCAATACTCGACACTACTCTTCTGCAAGTACTCTTGAAAGAGGTGGGTCTTCAGTCAGTGAGCGACTCTGCTGTTCGGACACCCAGAGGAAGCTCGTTCCACCACTTTGGTGCAGGACACAGAGCCGCACACCAATAAGAGTCCTTAAGCAAGACTCCTAACACTACATTCTCCTACCTGTGTAACATGATTCACATGCAGGTCGCTCTGGATAAGTGTGCTTATCCAGCTTAATGCCATTAATGCAAATGTAAGAAAGGAGGAGATTTATAGAAATGTAAGAAATGTTGGATATGTCCCAACAGTACACACAAGCATTCTTGCATTCTTACCAGGGGGAAGTGTCTCCATGCTATGGGCTCGGTCATCTGCATTGATGTTTGCTTGAATTCTGTTGGAGTTTAACCCACTCCAGTCATCCTGTAACACAAAAAACACACGTCTTTGTAGAACACAAAAATACAAGGAATATATTTAGAACATCTGCAACAGCAAGACCAGCAACAACAGCTTAACCTAGCACCACACATACATTTCTAATAGAACTGTACATTGCAAACAGCATGTCTGACATGTACAGTATATGGCCTGCTCATTACTTTCATCCAAAACCAAGGAAATAAAATAAATAAATAAATAAATAAAAAAGTGGATCCAGCTTGTTGGAGTAGCTGTCTCTACTGTCCAGGGAATAAAAAAAACTCCAATTCCTAGCTCATACAAACATGAGGGCCATACAATCTTCAAAATAAAGGGGTTTCAAATAGTCAGTTGTGCAATGCCATTAAAGAATTTCTTGAAAGAGTATTGCTGTGAGGATTTGATTGCATTCAGAGACAAGAGCGTTAGTGAGGTCAGGATTAGTGAGGTCAACTCCCAAACTCCTCCCAAAAATATTGGATGGAGCACAAACCATCATTCCAGAGAACACAGTTCCACTGCTCCACAGCTCAATGAAAGGGTCTTATACCCCTCTAGCCCACGCCTGTTATTAGACAGGGTGTTGACAGGTCATGACTCACAGATAACATACAAGGCTAGGCCTTCCTCAGCTTCCTCTGTGTAGCTAGGAAGGCGTAGCACCGAAACGTGTGTATTTATCAAATAAATATACTAGATAGTTCAGGAGTGCTGTCCGATTCCTCTCCTTTTAAATCACACTATACCTCCCATTTCCCATTCAGAGTAGAACCACTGATCAGTGATGAAATCTAGGCAGCATACTGGAGTAAACTGGGCTTATTTTAATTCTTCAGGTTGTGATTCTCAGGGTTTTACTTTATTTGAGAGCTGAAGGAGCCAAGCCAGTTAATATAGTAGAGAATTGAAGGAGCAAAGAATGAAGCCATACAGAATGTCAAACGTCTAGAGCCTGAGAGTGTGTGTTAATACAGCCCTACTAATCTCCCAGGTCACAGGGAGTTTGAGATAAAAATCTAATCATAAATAAACCGTCTTCTCATTATCTAACGCAGTCAAGACATTCACTCCTTAAGTACTCATTAGTATTTCAGCTGCTGCACTTTCAACACGCTGCAGTCTTCTGGTAGTTTTTTGGGTAATCCAGTAAAGAAGCAAAGTCTACAAGAACAAAAACAAAAGCATGAGTCAGCCTCTCACAGATCTACCTCTGTTCCTGAGATGAAAGTTTACTGCAGAAGTGCGATTTAAAAGTCAAAGCAAAGAGAAGCCCCACCCTTCAGGCCTGATCTCTCCAGTCAGAATCCCACAGATGTTTAATGCCTTGCTTCTTTTTGTCTCGTTGCCAAAAAGGGGAGCCTTCTATCCTTTATATGGGTTGCCATCATCCTAATGTGTGGTTCATTCAAAAGTGCATACAACAGCACAGAAGGCACTTAATACACTATACAAACTAACCAACTCCACATACACACTGATCAGCCATAACATCAACACCTCCTCCTTTCTACACTCATTGTCCTTTATATCAACTCCACTAACTATATAGGAGCACTTTGTCGTTCTGTCATTTCAGACTGCAGCCCATCTGTTTCTCTGCATACTCTGTTAGCCTCCTTTCACCCTGTTCTTCAAATGGTCAGGACCCCACAGAACTGACCACAGAGCAGGCATTATTTGGGTGGTGGGTCATTCTCAGCACTGCAGTGACACAGACATGGCGGTGATGTGTTAGCAGTGCGTGTTGTGCTGGTACGCATGAATAAGACACAGCTGTGCTGCTGGACTTTTTAAACACGGTGTCTACTCACTGTCCACTCTATTAGACACTCCTACCTGGCTGGTCCATCTTGTAGATGTCAAGTTAAAAACTCCAGAAGATCTGCTGCATTTGCTGTTTCCACTCGTAACAGCACAACACGCACTGCTAACACACCACCGCCATGTCGGTGTCACTGCAGTGCTGAGAATGACCCACCACCCATATAATAATAGCAGCTATGTGGTGGTCAGTCCTGTGGGGTCCTGACCATTGAAGAACAGGGTGAAAGGAGGCTAACAAAGCAAATACCTTTTATATTTAAGTTCCGTTTGCCAAAGTGTCCTGTATACAGCCAGTCCAGTATCATTGCCCAATATTTACTCATTAATACAGCATCATGTCAGCCCCACTTATCTGTCAAATCCAGTACAAACACAGGGACAGTGGTGCCATGCTGAGGCCACTGAGCTTCACTGTGTAGAACATGTTTTTTTTTAATGATACTACAGGACACGCTGTAATAGGCCAGGAGGCCTTGTGGAGTCCAAGCCTTGAATGGCCAGAGGTGGCACAAGGGGGACCAACTCAATATTAGTACTACATAGGTCCCAAAATAGAACCCTGTGGGACTCCATAAGATATACAAAAGTCAACAGTTGCCAAATTATTCACAATATTTTCTGTATTAGGATTAATAACTGAATGACAAACCTAGGATTCAAGGGGTCAAACACCGGTAAGGAAATTTGCTTTACAAGATTCAGGCCCTTCAACGTTTGCCTGGCAAACAATAACCCATTACCCCGATAACATTAATGCCACCAATCTTCAGGCCATGAACAAGTGCACCAGTGAAGGCATTCCTGAGGGAGTACTTTTCAGTATATATGAATCTCTTACTCTTTCCATTATAAACAAATGATGCCAAACAGCTTGGATTAATCAGAACACACACCCCATCAGCACTAAAGTAAACTACAGCCATCCATAAGCTACAAACAAAATGCTAAATCACAGCACGAGCAGGCAGGATTTCCCCAAAGCCAGAGCATACCACGGTCCACAGCCAGCAGAAAGCTGGTGAAGATTACCTGGTCTGCAGGAGGCTTTGGCTGCAGAAAAGCAATCACTTCTTCATGCAGCCTCAGCTGATAACAAATGGTAGAAAATATGGGTATGCTGGCAGAGGGGTAAGGGCCAAGCCAATGGGTAACAAACAACCAAAGAGTAAGCATGCAACAAGACACAGGGCTGGTAATAACTCAAAGGAGGCAGAAAAGGCCCATGGCCAAGGACAGCAGGAAAATAAACACACAGCTCGGGCGAAATCTGTTGCACAGTCACAACCAAACACTGTTCAGCCTCAGCATCTGGATCCCCAGGCCCTGCCAGGAACCCTCCAGGGGATCAAACTCCCAAAACAGTTCAGCTGTGTAGGCAAAAGACACGGAGTTACGAGACACAATTTGTTTATATTGTATTTGACTTCATATTTAAGCTGGTCATCAATGCACTTGTGACTGCACAACTGTGCAGTGCATCCTACCTCATACTGTGTCCTTCAAGTTTATAATCATGCATTTATGCAGCTAATAAAACTAAACAAAAGTACTGCAGATGGCCTCTTCCAGGAGGTGCAAGCAAAGCCCATTCATTTGAAATGGAACATCATTTTAAGCTATTTATATTCTGCAGAAAGTGAAAAAGCCATTTATATCCCAGTTCAGATGATTCAACCAACAGAACACTGTGGAATGCAATAATGTGGCCGGCTTGGTTTTTCCACAGTCGTCAACATTCAGAAACACTCAGTTGAGACGAGATAGGACATAGGAACAACGTCCTCATGAAAAAGTGTGGCTTGCCCTCAAGCAAGGGGTGAGCGCAAACACCGGGAACATTAGGGGTTGGGGTTACAAAGCAGATGTTAATGCAATTTAAAGGACAATGATTGCAGCCCAAATCAAACCCTGATTTGAGTCCTCAGACAAAAGCTTGGGGGCTCGTCTGAAAGCGACTGATTGTACAGATGATTGAAATGAGCCAATCTTTAGCATTTCGATCAACTCTAGAGTGACCAGAGAATTTCAGATGGTTTCAAACGTTTGAATAGATTGGGAATAACATTGCTGTCAAACACAAAACAAAAACAAACAAAATAAAAAATACAAAACAAAAAACAGTTTTTAGAAAATAGTCCTTTATTCTGTGTGAAGAATTCAATTCATAATCAATAGACGAATATATATATATATTTTGCTGTTTTCTTTAAAGTTATCATTTTGGATTTTGAATTTCGAGACAGCCTATTTTATTTATTTATTTATTTTTAAACAGCATTGATGTACGCTATACCACTAGTCGTGCAAAAGATTGGGAAACCCAGTTCAGATGTGATATGCTTCAAGTGTCATCTGGTAAGTAAAATACATCACCTCAAACAAACATTTATGCAAATTTTAGAGCACCATTTCTGTTTATTTATGGAATTTAACAGGTTGGAAACAAAACATAGAAAATGTAACATAACCTTTGTACATAATATTTAACTCATATATAATATAACTGTCATATTTCATCATTTTCTTCAGAAACTATATTTATAAATTTCTTGAACTGTAGACACTTCGCTGCGTTCTCTGTAGACGTTAGACATTTCACTCAACAAAATTTATTCCAGAGTGCTCGAATATTACACTGTATATAACCAGAACCCCAAGACCTTCATACTACAATTTTACACTGAATTACAAGATGCAGAAATACAGCACAATAAAGACCAGATCTGGTCTATTCGGTTACTAGTTACAAAGGAGGCCTGATCTCATTAACAGTCACTATAAAAGCGCTTCATGCTTCAGCTGCTCATGTTTCATGCTTTACTCACACACAGTGCAGCTAAACAGCTCGATTCAGTATGCGTGACGTAACATACAAGTCCTAATATTTTGCTGTTTTGCCAAATAGGAGCAAAGCCAACCATCCATCCCACCCAATGGGAGCACAGCCAGATTTGCTCTTTGTGACTTGCGACCTTGGATGGCTGCAGCTTCACTAGGAATCGAACTGGGGTCCAAGCGATAGGATGCAACCTTCTTCGCTTATTGGACCACTCAGGGGGCCCTGCATTATTGACTTCAATGATTGCCCACAAGGGTCAGCTTTCAGCAGGGTAAAAACAGGGCTGCCCCCTGCTGCTTTCGATGTCTCCGCTGTGCTGTTGGACATGCATGCCTGTGTACGTCTCTCTGCTGACACTTTACGTAGTGGACTTTGCCTTCCTGGACTACAGCTTTCTACTAGATTCCCCCACTCTGTACCAGAGTGATCCAGACATTGCACTTCATCTGCACGGCATGGTTGAGGAAACTGCACTGGAATCATCTTCAGTGATCATGTGGAAACACCCAAGCTGCAGACTCACCTAAATATATCTGCCAATGGCGTCCAAAAACTAAAGGCCTTTATATATGGAATAATTTCTTCACTCCTTTCTTCACTAAAGACACTATCTGTCTGAACACTAGCACTGGACTGAAACCTGAAACGCAATAGTTTAAAGTACAAAAAAAACAGCAAACAATTGTAGAAAAAAATAGCTTAATTTAAAAAATGTACAATATACTGCACTTTTTAGAGTATTTAAGAATACAACCATTATTGAACAACAGATGCATTATTTTAATGCTAGAAAACTGGTTTGCTGGGATTCATGCAAATGAAGTACACACAGGTACATTAAATTTAATAGAGAGTAAAAGGGACAAGATTGTCCAGAAGAAAGATGCCAATAAGACATTTTGGTAAAAAAAAATAGAAATATTATAACACAAGAATTCAGTAATATTAAACACTCATCATCAAGTAGAAAAAAAAACTGCAGGGTGCAACTTATAGCTTTCGGCTCCCAATAATATACTGCTTATCGCAATAATTCTGCAGATAAGTGTAAATGTACATTATCGTGAAAGGGCATACTGAACTTTAATGCAGCCTAGCCTTGCACTGAATAGCAGTGAAGAACAATCATTAAAACTGCTGTGGTCCAGACTTCTGGTCTTAATAAGGCTTGCTTTAAGTGTACTGCTGTAAACTCAGTTTTTGTTTTGTTTTTTAAATAAAATAAAAACAAAAAAAATTTGCTAATGCACCATCACTATGGCCTGAGGGTTGCGAGTCGAATCCTTGAAAACCATTTCACATTGCCATCAGCAGCCGGAATCAGAGACAGCATAACTGGCTGTGCTCGCTCCCCTCCTCACTCTTAAGCGTTAATGGCTGACACGGGTCAATTAGCTGGTGCGAATGAGATCAGGACCCGACGCTTTGCTTTTGACCGTGTTGGAGAAAAGAGGCAGTGGCTTACTTTGCATGCATCAGAGGAGACGTGCCTTTACCCTCCTGGTATCGGGAGCATTGCTAGTGCTAGGGGGAGTTACGTACAGGTGGGTTAATTGGCAGTACAAAACATGGAGAAAAAGGGAAAAATCAAAGATTAAAAAAAAAAAAAAAATGTTTTTGTTATTTGGGACTTTTTTTTTTTGCATTTCTTTATTTAAAAAACTTCTTTTCTAAATGAAACTTCTCTTGTGCTGCTGCAAAGCTCCACACCTGAACATTTTGAATGTGGCGCAGGTGTTCGAGCACTAACGACCACTCCGCTAAACTGATGACCACAGTGCCATCAGGACATCCACAGACCGGGCATCTACCCAGCCCCTAATCTAAAACGATTTCAGATGAAGCTAGGGCTTCTGAAGAAATCCTTTCACAGGCCATATTCCAAGAAGCTTAACGAGGCTACAGAGAAAACTGACTTACTCGCCATGTATTTTTTTAAAGGCCTTGAGCATCAGAGATGTCCCTCTTTAAAAGTCTAATTTAATATGCCCATGAATGCACTGGAACCATGCAGATACATTTTAAAGCAGCAAATTAAGTTTTAGTAGCTTTGCAGAAAGGAAGCACCATCATAAAGTCTTTAAGATGTTTACAGACTCGACTGATAAAAATCAATAAATAAAAAGATGGCGTATTGTACTGCTTCAGCAATCGACGCCATCAGATCCAAAACCGCGAATATGTTGCTTTGCACTTAAAAAAAAAAAAAAAAAAAAAAAAGGCTCTGTTTAATCCCTTCATTACTGAGTGCTACAGAGTGGAACAAATGAGTTTTCTCAGAACAGTGCCATGACAGGAGCAAAACACTCGCTCTGAAAAACAGAATCCCGACCGGAGGTAAGCGGCCACAGAAAACCACCACCATTTTTCATCAGTGCATTTCATATTGAGACAGCCCAACATAATCAAATGGGCCAGGAAAAAAAACGCACACAGCACCGAAAAAGAAGCTCTCTACCGGAGTTTTAATAACTGATTTCACTTTAAATAACTCAAATATCTGCTGCGACAGGCCCGTTTAAAATGATTCATTGAACTCAGAGTGCCACCAAAAGTAGCACAACTATCCTCCCGGTGTTTAAACTTTACACTTTTTAACTTCTAATATACAGAGGCTGGAAAAAAAAAAAAAAAGTATGAATATGATCTGATCAGCCACACTGGAGGCACATCGGCCAATCACTGATTGCATATTTTGGCTGAAAATCATCAGATATCAACACATAGTGAATCAAATTTTCTCTCTAAAAGCGATTGTAGAAACCAGCGGAAGTACCACACACCCTTCTTTGGGTTGAAACCAGCCCTGCACATCACTTTCACAGAGTAGAGTAGGCTAATGTACACACGATTACACTAGATGTACACAAGACTCAACACCACTAAATAGTTTTTTCACAAGAGTAGTTGGCAAAAAGTAACTAGGAGCCAAATGTTAAGACTGTATTATAAGGCCTTAAACACGTTAAAAAAATAATAATATATATATATATATATATATATATATATATATATATATATATATATATATATATATATATATAATTAATATAATATTTTATAATACATATATTATTATACACTATTACTAAAACAAAGCCCATCTTGCCTAATCTTAAATGGTATAATAATAATAATAATAATAATAATAATAATAATAATAAATTATAATAAATATTATTATTATTATTATTATTATACAATACAGAAAAATCTGACTTAATCAAATCAGCCAATATTTAACATTAAGGTACTCTAATCACATAAAAACAAACAAACAAACAAACAAAGAAATAACCCCACTGAATCTAGACATCCCTACCTGCAGCCTCACTCAGCAAGAGGGAGATTATGTAAGCAGGCATATGGTCCAGAGATCAAGCATCATTTGATCATATCACACTTAACACATGATCAAAAGAGCTGCAGACTTTATTTTTAAACATAAAGTGAGACGTGTGCGTTTAAACTTTAAAGAACCTCTTTTTCACTACAAAAGAACCTTCCAGATAATGTAAAGATCTCATGATAATGACAGGTCTAGCTCAGAACTGCACTGAGTGTGTTGTTTTTCCTACAGAAATATAAACACAGCACATCAGTCTGGGTGAGAAAACCCAAAACACCCGTGAATGCAACTGCTAGTTGCCTCAAAGGCTGTAAATCTTCTAAACCTACCCTTCTCAGGTATCCAGACTAGCAGGGCCTGAACTTGGAGGGCATGCAGGACATGCACAGACCTCTCTCTCTCTCTCTGCTTGTCTGTACAGGACGGCTGACCTCGCCTGTGCATTTATCCCCATTCGTGCTCTCGAAAACATGCTCTCCGTACACAGCCACCGCCTGCCTTGCATATTTCTTGCTGGTCCAGGTTACAAGGACAATTTTAATGAACTTTTAAACCACAAAGCAGTGGTAGAAAGCAGTGAATGGATGGAAAATATTTGTCATTTATTACCATAACGCCCGTAGCGAATGTGGCAGAGGACGAAACGGCACAAAACCTCAACTCCAACACCCTCAATTCTGAGAAACATCCAGCTCCACACAGTGCGCTGTTGTTTTCAGGATGAAACTGCCTTTCAAGCGAGATGCGTCCTTGCTCTGAAGTCTCTGAGCTCATGACTCACTGTATGCTGCTCAGACACACAGTCTCCATCTTTTAGCCCAAACCACCACAACCTACAACACACACACAAAAAAAAAAGACCTAATGCCAGCATTAGCAGTGAACTCCACCTGTTTGCACTCAGCATTAGTCAGACTCCTCCTGACTAGAGCTGCCTAGAGCTGATATCGGCATGGTGTACACTCTTAAGCCCCTTTCACGTGCGTTTTTACCAGGGAATATAGCACTAATTAAACAGGAAGGAGCTGGAAGTGTGAACGCAAGCTGGAGTTGAAATCCTTATAAGACAGACAGACATAGCAATTAACCTGCATGAGATCTAGTAAAACGCCCTAGGAAATTACTGAAAGGGCTCGCGTGTGAACAGAAGCCAATGTGTTAGCGGGAACTACAGTCATGTCCTAATGAATGACAGCCGAAACAGAACATTTCTGCAACTCTTTTGTTTTAAGTGTTCAATTGGATTTCCATGGGACGATATTTTCAGATCCAGAAATGAAGCAGCTGTTGACCTTTTCCTGCTGTGGACGCCCCAGAATGTCCAGATCATACCAAAACCAAAAACCTCTTAAAAGCGATGCTGCGTTTAAATGCTGTTAAAGCAATAATATGTAGCATTTTTACATTAAAATAGCAGCTTCAAATTCATTGTGATGCTCCACTGACTTGTAGAAGGGAGAGCAGCACCGCCGGGCTGAGCATACTGATGCTAACTCTGGTGAAGTAGGCAGGACTACGCTCACAAGACCTGCGCAGCACTGTCTTATTATTATGTAAAATTCTGTAATAATATTTTACCGCCTCAGTCCACGTCACATGCTTTCCTCACTTTCCATGACAGCTCTGGATTTCTCAGCTTGCCCAGAAATGCATGTAAAATGTGTGTCCTTTAAAGTATGAATTCGACTTCCCAGCTGTATGGGGAAGAAATGCCATCTTTCGCATAATGCTGCTTTAAAAGTTCTAAAACACTGCCATCACCCTCCAGCCCATTCAGTCCAAAGATGTCCGATTCTTGTCTAAGTGACAATTACTACACAAATAAATGAACACACAAGCAGCTGTACTGTTTGACGCACTTGTGTAACTCCTTTTGTCCAATACTTCTTCATACTGAGGTTTACTTACTTTTTCTAGCCTGCACTGTGGCTGTTTATGTGCTCAAGTGCTTAGATGTGAACAGTACAAATACTTGCGCGTTATTCATGTAGTTCAACGGTGTTCATAATCTGACTAAACTGTCTGTAAGTGTGACTCGGCTAACAGTTAGACCATGTTTTATTAGTAATCAATGTAGAAACCTGGATAATAACTAAAAATAGTGCTCTCACAGTCCAAATAGTTATGGACCTGACTGTGTTCACATGCATTACACAATACCATACTAACTGTTTATTTCCAAGGGAAAGAAAGGGTAGTGATCTCAAATTTGCCTGTATAAAATGCTCCAAAAGAGACTCTTAGGGGGGCTTTTGTGGGCCCTTTAATGACAAATGTGAAGGTGTGCTATCTCGTAAAACACCACTGAAGGTTTGAATTATACAAAGTGCAAACATCAGTGTTAAAATTCAGAGTGGGAACCCAGTCTAACACATACGTTCCAAGCATGCCATACAGCAGCATCAGGTAAACATCTACAGACGACTGAAGCGTTTGGCTAAACATCTGGATCAAATGATCATCACAAACTAGATTCCAATCTGGACTCACACCAGTCCCTGCAGATTTAATAATCAAGCTTATCTCATACAAAATATGATGAGCCAGGCTGCATGACACAGGGGATTTTAACAACACCTTCACAACAGTCTCAGAGGGAGTTTCAGCCAAGCTGTTACATAAATCAGGCTCAGAAAATAAGATCATAAAAGAAAAGGGAAAATCACAATAGTCATCAGAGAATAACACACAGCTCTTCATCATCTGCTGACTGGATTAAAGCTCTGCATACCACTCGATTTTACCAACTGCCAAAATGAACCTGCTTTATCTTGGACCTCATTCATTGCTCACTGAAGAGCCACATCTGTGGCATCTCTGGTGGCTGTATTTCAGGGCAGAAGGGCTTGTAACTCTGCCAATGCAAGCAGAAGATTCCCTTTTCTCCCAGACGTATTTAGCCTCTAGTAAGAAGCGTCCTCACGACTTGTGATTAACTTGCACATTACTGCACTTGTCAGACGCTCTCATCCAGAGAGACTTGCGCTTTAATCGTGTTACAGAGGAAGCAAACTGCAGCATAAGGAGCATCTCACCCAAGAACTGGCAGGGAAATGAACCACAGCCTAGCATGTGGGGGTACTGGTGTTAGCCACTACATTCTACTAGACAATGTATGCAAGCGCGCGGCAAACAGCAGCTCAGGCGTATGGATGCGATTGGGTGTGTGTGTGTGTGGGGGGGGGGGGGGGGGGGCTGTAGGTGGTCCTCCTGACTGACAGAAAAAGGAAATGAAACTTTGGCTGGCTGCCAAGCTGAGATGGCTAATGAAGAGCACCTGGCCCACTAACAATAGCTCAGAGGCGCAGAAGCACAGTCAGAGGGTCAAGCGGAGTCCTGCTGAGCCTGACAGGCCACGGTCTCAATTCCCAACTCTCACTGCAGAAGAGCTCTTTAGGGCTTTATAGCCGCTGTGACACAAACCTCTCCAGCGTGACTGGAATTGATTGCAGTTTTCTGGCCTAAGCTTGAAGTGCAGGTGAGCTTCCGACTAGGTCCCTATAAAAGTAAGTATACAAACAGGGTCCTAAATCCTAAACTCCTGGGTGAGCCAAGGAGTACTTATTTAAAGCAAAATAATAATAATAATAATAATAATAATAATAAATGAACAGCTTTCTAGGTCAGAGAGCCAAAACCTATTTGTCTGAAGTTTGGTTCTTTTGCACAAGAGCTACAACGCTAACGCAGCTTACAACAATACATTCAGTTTTCCTTAATCGGGATCATTTAAAAGTTCACCATAAACCTACAGACTTTGAGGCTTCGTCAGCATTGCTGAAGGGGGAGCTCTCAAATGAAAGGACTGGCTTCCCAAAAACAAGGTTGATCTTAAACCTCCTCTAAAAATCCCAGCAGAATGCAGAGTAAATGGCGGTTATTTAGTTTTGTCCAAGAGGCTAATGTAGCTAACAAGTAATGAAGGTTTATAGTCACCAGGGTAAAACTGTGCAAACTGTATGTTTAGAGCATTCAACCTTGATCGAATTAAGCTATCTCCTGTAGACTAGCTCATGTAGTAGAACTCCATGACTGTTTCCAGTTTAATAAGAACAGCTCAATTCAGTAGTATTATGCAGTAGAACTGGGCAATATGGCATTAAATTCACAATATTAGGACATTTTCACAATATCTGATCAAACAGAATGAATGAAAACACAGCTAATGGCAGCACACTTAAAAATCCTATGAAACCCCATCAGCACAATCAGACCATATCCAGTACACCTAAACTAAGTACGCTCTGCCAAGTTGGTCAGTGTTCCAGAAGTACTGACAATATCCAGATCTGCTCAGAAAACATCAGTTTTCCCACACTGATGTGTGATTATATATATATATATATATATATATATATATATATATATATATAAAAACAATAATATAAGGTGTATATATATATATATATATATATATATATATATATATATATATATATATATATATACACACACACACACACACACACAAAATACAAATATAAATACAAAATGTAGGCCTCAAGATTGGCCAGTACTGGGCAGTAGGTTGATATTTTAATCTTCTGATGAATGACATCTACAATATGTTTTTCAGAGCATAAAACATATCAGAAAGCAGCAGTTTTACTTTTATCACTGGACAATTACATGTTTTGCAAGTACATACATTATAAAGAGAACATGAATAGTCTGGGTTAATTAGATTCAGAGCAATGTACAGGGTGAAATTTAGTGGCTTAGGATGTGGCAGCATGTTTGATGGCATAGCTGATCTGATTCTTTATCCGTTCTGATTAGAGGTCAGAAAAAAAGAAAAAATATTATATTATGAAGTTGTTTATCATCTTTTTTCTGATATATCGCTCACCCAGCACTACTATCGTCGTTGGTATACAACATACTTTTGTACATTGGTATGGATACTGTGGATACTGGATACTGAGTGCCAGAAATGACTTAAGCAAGTCTATGTGAGATTATGCAGTACCGTTCAGAGGGGGAACGGTGTGAGAGTGTGTAAGAATACACAATGTTGGGCTATAAGCTTGCATTCTTGTAAGCTACATTAGCCTCTTAGTTTCAGTGCACATCAAGCACTTAACAAGGAGAGAAGCTGTACATTTGATTAAGCCAGAGAACTCATAGAATTCATAGCTACAGCTTTACGGGGAATATCTAAAGGCCTAAGATTTGTTGGTACACTCCAACCGCTGGCTGTAAACATGCACGATGGTGGAGCTGGAACCGTCCTACCCAACCGAACGCTCTTATTTATTAAATAACTGGAGTTATTAACTGTGGTGGCCAAAATTTCAACATTTTAATTACTGCACAATTAATTGAGCAGAGCTGCACAAATGAATCCAGAAACACAGCGTGTGACTGAACGCATCATGCGAGACCCTTCCCTTTGGTTGCGCGGGGCCTCTAGCTGGTTAGCAAGATGCAA
>NC_132881.1:40039972-40144972 GCF_030463535.1 Salminus brasiliensis
TGCATGTGTACTCCTTTCACATCAAGCATGTTAAGAGAGAGATATACAATGTCGTCCTGGCAAAGACTGAGTGCAGAACAGTCCAATAATGATTGCACATTTTTGTTTATTTATTTTTATTTTTATTTTTTGCCTTGAGTCATTTGACCTCACTAAATGGCCAGATTTTCAGCCTATGACCTGGATCATAGCATTTGTGCTCATCTTCACCAGGCATACCAATAGTTCAGTCCAACTTCATATCAGCCTGTTGTTCATCAAACCCTGCTTGGCTGGCAGTTAACCTGAGATGAGATGTGCAAGGCAGGTGAATTCAAAACACTCAGAGCTCAGGTAAGCCCAGTGAAGCCTAGCCTCAGACCTGCATTAGTCGCCAATGTAATTTTATCAACCTTAATGAATAAGAAAAATGTGAATGGTCCAGTTACTTGAGGTCACCATGGATTTCAGAAAAAGAGGCGTTCTGAAAGAAAGTGTCTGAATGCAGCTGAATTACAGCAGAAGTCAACAGAGATTTTCTTTTGTGAAGCACAATACTGGACACTTGAAAATAACCTTTTCTTGGCTGTGGACATAAACCGATCTTAAGTTACACACACACACACCTCTGCAAGAAATGTTCAGCATGTTTGGCTTAAATGAATATACTTGCAGTGCAGGGAAACTACGCCAGAGTACGAGAGACTGATGGCCTCTATTCAAGCTGAGTATGGAGAATCGGAAGTGACGGCAGGGGAGCTGACAAAGACGAGGAGCATGACTTGTGTTTGGGCAGGGCGGATGAGTATGAGAGTGAGAAAGAGAGTGAGAGGGAGTGGGCAGGAGAAAAAGACAGTGAGAACAATAAGAAAACATTCAATGGCTTCTGTCAAGCACACAAGAGCAGCATGAAAGCTTGTCGCTCAGTTGCTGTAAGAGGCGTGACTGCATGTCTCTTTCTAATAATGCTGCTTACGCGTTATTTGGAACAGCATTGCATCAAGCTGCTCCAAATACACAGGTCTGGAATCAGCATTTTACTCACTATTACGTCGTCTCTGAGAATGCGTGAGCTCTGTCTGAGTTGAACTAATAGTTGCACTAAAGTTTTGCTTTGCAGTTTTTGAACCTTATGGACCAAAACTATTCTATTACCTCTCTATTCTATTACTAAGTCATTTCAGTTCAAATGCATTGACCCCTAATTGGTTTTAGAGGCTTGCGTATCTGTCCTCCATCACTGTACCATTTATTGTGTTTAATGAGTAGAGAGCCATTGACTGCATGCACTATTCATGCTGTTGGACAACCTTCAAATAACATTATCCAAATCCCCTTCCACCTCATGAGACACTGTAGTGATTTTTGGTCCAAGATGCTGAAATGAGTTTCCAGTCTAAAAACTACCCAGCTGGACTTTGCCGCTGCTACCTAATTGCACATAGGAAGGATGAAAACAGCAATAATGAATCTGCTTCCAACAACTGGGGGACATAGAACTTCCATAAACATGGCATTGCAGGGATTGTACACTATATGTTCAAATGTTTGTGGACAATCCTTCAAATTAATGCATTCAGCAGTTGCAAACTCCCCACCCCACCCCAGCATTGCGATTGCGAAACCAACATGGCTGATCCAGAATCCAAGTGGATTCAGGTTTTGTAACATTGTAAACGAAAACTCTGCCCACAATTAACTGAATTTGATTATCATACACCTCTATTTAATCAAATAGAGTAGTGTAAAGATGTGCAAACTTTGTTTCCTCAACAAAAAAATGCTATATTTGTTAATGGCGATGTATTTTTAGTTTGTCAATTAAGCAATTTTCATGGTTCATTATTCTGAGTGCAGGAAAGTGAATTTCCATGAGGAGATTAAGATTGAGATTCCACTGGTTTCAGTGAACTCTTTGTGTATAATTCAGAAACTGCACAGCTCATTGAAACTTTGGTCTGATCTGAACTTGCTGAGACTAACTTTATGATGTGCTGTGCCTTAGATCATCACCAGCCATGCTGTCAGTCAGTCTTGGTGGTTTCTGCAGAAAAAGAGGAGGTCAGAGAAATTGTAGCAGTAGTGAGATGGTCTCATACAGTAAAAGGTTCACCTTCTGAAGTAAAATGTGTTAGAAAACGGCCTTCAGCACAGCCTGTTGGGTATTACAACAAATGCAGGAATGACGTAGGTATGAATCAGCTCTAAACTTATAGAAAGAGTGTAAGATTGTGTTGTATTATTACTTTACAGCAATCAGCAAAATGATAATGATCCTCAGAGCTGGGCAGGCTCTCTGATCCAGTTTTAATTACGTAAATGAATCTTGCTTATTACTTCAGACACAAGCCTGTACACACAGCTAGTAGTCTTGTGAGCATTATGCAAATATTCATAGACACTCATGAGACTCATCAACGGCAAAATGTATATGATGAGAATTTACACAAATTTACAGCTTATCTTCAAAGATAAGCTATTTTAATCAGCTCTTTATACACATACTGTTTACAT
This sequence comes from Salminus brasiliensis, assembly GCF_030463535.1. Taxonomy (NCBI): domain Eukaryota; kingdom Metazoa; phylum Chordata; class Actinopteri; order Characiformes; family Bryconidae; genus Salminus; species Salminus brasiliensis. Next base: position 40,042,466 of record NC_132881.1, read on the forward strand.
AGTGCCTGAACTAATGTATATGATATTTTACATACACTATATGGACAAAAATATTTGGACTCACTCATAAAAAGAGTTTATCCTGCTTTTGTTAGAACACCTGCCTAACACTGAGTAGGTCTCCCTTGTACAGCCACAACAGATCTGACTATTTGAAGCATAAACTCATAAACTGGAAGGGGTGGGATATAACATGTCTAGCTGTCCAGTAGTATTATTACAGCGCATTTGGCACATTTGACATAACCTGTTATGATATTAAACATTGTTACACCTGTCATGACAGATACTAGTAATATTAACATTACACTATTATATCACTGGGCATAGTCTGTTTATGCATGTTGGGGTCATACAGCAGGGTTCAAGTAAAGTGTTACCTGGTAGCTGTTTGTAGCAAAATCTTCATTGCTGTTTCCAACCTGTTTATTTTTAAATAATTAGCAACAGCAGGTTAGTCCAGCTGTGTAGCCTTTTTAACTGGAAACTCAACATCATACAGCATCAAAAATCACTATAGTTTCTTATGGGAAACTTTAATGCAAAGATCAATAGTACTCAACACACTGAATGTACATTCTTGCTTTATTTGTTAGGGTACAGTAATGAAGAACAGGTTGGTTATCACATATGTACTGTATGTGTATATACTTCCAATGCCAGTCACCACTTTATGTATCGCTGATGAAACTAATCAATAATAAGCCTGAAGCTGAACGCATTCTCCCGCTAGCTCAGAAATGATCACACCCTGAATAAAACTGCAGCATGGTACTTCTTTTGTATTGCGATAGTCAACACCAGTGCACAAAAGAGCTCCAATTACACATTAATCCATTTTACACTAGCCAATGTGGGCATGCATGCATACCAACTATCACTGGAAAGGTGTTAGGTAAGGCAGAGCTTATGAGTTGCAAAAAATCATAAACACAAGCTTGATCAACATAAAGATGTGTGTTATGACAAATGTGCACTATTTAGTCACAAATTACACATTAATATGTTAATGCAGTATAAAAAATAGAATAAGCTGTGTGACACATGCAGGAGAAAGTGTAGAGGAAAATAAGAGAGAGAAAGTATAGTAACGAATGGAAAATGAGGGCATAGACAGACAGAAAAGGGGGGGGCTCATTACTAGTTCACAGGCACACCCTCAGAGACAAAAATCAGAGACAGGAATGAGAGAGAAAGAGAGAGAGAGGGAAAGAGAGAGGCGGAGAGGAATAGAGGGAGGGAGAGGAACAGGAAAAGAGAGGGTGTGTGGAGATGGAGAGAGGGACAGCAGGAGGGTATTGCAGTTGATTATGGTTTTGCATCATAAGCGGCGTTGGGACTTCTCATCATTTTGATCCCCCCCTGCCAAAGGGGCGGGACAACACGTTGTCATGGAGATGGACACTGTCTGTTTACGCACTCACAAAAAGGGTCATATCTTAGTCATCAGAGCTTTGTTTCCCTCTGTGTCTTTAGAAAAGACAACTGTTAAGAGACTTGGGAGCAGGATGTAAGAGCCTTTAAAGGGCTAATATGCCACACGTATGTCAACTGCGTGGGTTTATGTACCAAAATCAGTCATCATTTATTCTGCATAATCATTTTCCCACCTCTCTTTATTCCTTATAATTAAACAGGCTGTATTTTGTTACTTATTTTCATGTCTGTTGACAGATAGACTTGTTCAAATGACACATTTAGTAGATTTTGTTGAAATCCTTATCAGGACAACCAAAAACTTTTTCTTTTGGATATCCTGCAGAGATTAGGGGGACGTCTGTGGTCTAAAGTGTAAAGAAGAATGCATGAGATCACTGGTTCAGCCCCCAGGAACGGCATCCACGGCCAAAGTGCCCTTGAGTAAGGTACCTAATCCCTTTTTGGAAAAAATAATAAAACATTACTTTTTGCACATTCATTTTACTTTAATAAATTAAGCAAATAAATACTAATTATGCTTATAGAATGTGAACATATTTGCATTTAGAAAGTCAACACATGGAATTTGCCAATTTGACCAGGGGTACCCAAATGTTTTTATAAGACTGTATGTAGATCTCTGTTCTGTTTCGACTGGCAGCCCATATTTCTATAAAATATCTAATAATAATAATAATAATAATAATAATAATAGTATAGGCCCTTTAGTAACGAACTCACAGTAATCCAAATACAAAAAGGTCAAACAAAGCAGTAGAGAAAACTGATCAGAAAAAAACATATGAACTAAAAAAAGATGTTATGGAACCTCTGGGAAAGCAATTATATAGTCTATACTGTGTCATATATACATACATACACGTGTGCAAATATATACTTACACATGTGCAAAAGTATTGGGACACTTGTTTATTTTTCTTCCAGAATCAAGGGTATTAAAAAAGAGCTTACCCTGCGTTTTTTCGAGTAACTATCGTTCAGGGACAGGGCAACATGAATGATCACCGACCCTCCCCAACCCCAACCCCCCAACTTATCCCATAAGTATTGGATGGAGCACCCTCATTCCAGAGAACACACTTCCACTGCTCCACAGCTCAATGCTGGGGGGGCTTTATATCCCTCTAGCCCACACCTAGCTTTAGGCATGGTACCAATAGGTTCATGTTTATCTGCTCCAAAGAGTCCTATTCTATTGTCAATACTTCTCACCAGGGAGTAGACAAGCTGTTTGTGTGCATGAGCTGAATGCATTCATTAGAAGGGGTGTTCACAAACATTTGGACATACAGTGTAATTTCTACACAAAAGGAATAGTGTGTACACCTACACAGTTTGTCTTTCATTTTGCTTACTTCTAGCATAACTACAATTTTGTTTTTATAGAAACATGTCTGACGATTCTCACTTCAGACGTCATCATTCATCTGGGCAGGCTTGCCCCGTTTCACACAATCAGTAACGCTGAGCTAAGGCTCGAGAAAGATGGCTAGTTTAGCACCTTGTTAATTAGTGCAAATGCTAAGGACATGCTATGTGAAACTGCACTGGACTATCAGCAAGCTCAAAACACACATCCTGGGGGACTGTTTATGGTTACTACAGAACTGTGCGTACTGCTGAGAACCTAAAGTGAGGCTTTCAGGTCAGATGATAAGGCTGGCCTGAGAACAGTAAGGGACAACCTTTCTCATGCCATCAGAGAGGCAAAGCACAACTACAAACAGAATGTCCATTCCCACTTCCATGACACTACTGACATGGCGCATGTGGCAGGGCATCATCGACTACAGGACAACGTCACATGCTTGTGACAGTGATGCCTCTCTTCAAGATGTGTCTGAACAACTTTTACACTGGGTTTGAAGGAGTACCCCTCCACTCAACGACGAGGTACTTTGTCTGACCACAGCTGATGTGAGGAGGCCTCTGCACAGAGTCAGCTCACAGAACCCAATGATCAGTGTGGTCATCCAAATGAGCTCAAATGCCTTCTCAAGTCCTACCTCAAACCACTACTGAATAGCACTGACATCAGCACTGACATCACCTCATCATTAAGTGTTTCGAGAAGTTCATAATGAAGTGTATTAAGAAGCTGCCCCCGTCATTCAATACCGTCATTCATGACTTCAGTAGAGTGAAGTGATCAACGTACCCTAACATAAACAGCTCTGCTCTGGAGATTGTTAAGAGCACTGAGTTCATTGCTGTTCACATCGTGGTGAACCTCACCTGGTCACCAAGAAACCTCAGCAGCATCTCGTCTGAGACTGAGGAAAGATCTCAGAGCATCTTTTCCTATAACCCTCACCGTGTTATTCTGAGGAACTATGGAGAGTATCCAGAGCAGCTGCATCACCGTCTGGTTTGGAAACTGCACTGTCCCTGACTGCAGGACTATACAGCGGATACTGAGGTCCGCTGAGAAGATCATTACATAGCTTGTCTAGTTCCTGTAGAGAAGTACCGCCAATAGAATAGGACTCTCTGGAACTGAAAAAACATAAGGCTATTGGCACCATGCCTTATGCCAGGTGTGGGCTAGAGGGCTATAAAGCCCCCAGCATTGAGCTGTGGAGCAGTGGAATTGTGTTCTCTGGAATGATGAATGGTGCTTCATCCAATACTTTTGAGGAGTGGGGGACATGGTGGGACGGTAATCATACAACATCCTGACCTGTTGCTGAATGCAATCAAATCCTCACAGTAAAAATTCTTTTTCAGAACCCTCTAATTCAGACGAAACAATGAATGAACAGGTGTGAACAGGTGTTTGCTGTTAAATAGTATGTTACTTATCTCTGGGCCTTTGTTCTTTGCATTCAGCACTGGGAGCTATTTATCATATTGTCTGTATTGTATCTTGGCTCTGGTTTTTCACATTTGCACTTTATGTAGTCTTGTATAGTGTTGTAGTCTGTGTTGCACCATAGTCCTGGAAGAAAGTTATTTCGCTTCCCTGTATGCTTGAAATAACAATAAAGCCCTAGAACTTGTGAGAAATGCAGTTCAGGAGGGTGATAGTAGTCTGTGCCTGTGACGTTGAGCACATAGAGTGATTCTAGAGGGAGACATGCCAATAACTCTGTTCGTATGGATCAAAAGTTATTTCAGCAAGCTGCGCAACGGCCTATCCACAGCTGTAAACTGAATGAGAAACTGTATGAGGCTGAGACAGAAATCCTCTACTGGACTGAATCCAAATCTCTCCAGGAGACTCTGTAGTCTACCTTAGCTTGTCAAAGGCAGAAATAAAAACCTTGAGGGTGATGCTTGAGTCTGGCAGCAGCATTCATTCACCTAGACTACATTTTTACACTTGGGAAAGCAAAGCCAGTAGGTCAGACTATGCAGCAGATCTGACTGTGCAAGAGTCTTTGAGCTGTGAGAACAAAGGCAAGAAGTTGGCAAGTGAGAGATGCAGAGTTTTACATACACTTCTACAGAAAGAGCTGATGCTGCATTACCACCTGCTCTGCTCAGACACAACTGTTTTTATTCAGATGTGCGAAACTACGCAGGCATTGATATGGGAATTGTGGGCTGATGCTGATATCTAAACTATTTTTCTTATAATATGTACAGAGTATTGTGAATAAATGGAATGTTTCACTGCAAAATGCCATACATGAGTAAAATGGAGATGTAATACATATAAGCCTGGCACCATACATCTGATTTTTTTTTTTTTTATTAAATATGAACAATTATCTTCTGGTACCAAAAGTATTCTGATATTGTTGTGCATCCCTGCATCCCCTGCATCACAGTTACATTAAATTATGCATTTCTGGATTTTAAATCTTCAGAGAACCTAAACCTATGCCTTGTAATTTAGGTTAATGCATATAAGTCCACACACCTACAAAGTAGGCCATATGAATATCTCTTTTCCTAGCCCACAACCCCTCTTTAGATGCAAATTGTGCAAAAGAGGAGTAGTTTTAATCTTTAAGCTTTACATTCAATGTGAACGTGGGCTATCTGCCAGACAACTAATTCCTAAAATCAGCATCTGTAGATCTGAACAGTCCTGATTCTCACAACCCTTCAGTCCTGCTACCTACAGAAGTTGTGAACAGACAGATGACAATAAACCAATAGCCACCAGTTTCTACAGATGTCCCTGTAGTTAATGAGCAATATACCTCAGTGTGTAATAAGCCTTTCTGTGATAAGTGGTTAATAAGATTTCTAGACCTACTACGATCTAAGACATCAGAGGACGCTGTTTACTATTGACCATTTGAGTAATAATCAGAAAGGACTTGGGGGGGGGGGGGGGTACAACGTTTTGGACAACATTCTTAGCCGAGTCGATCAGCAAACCTTAATTCTCACAACTCTTTAGTCCTGCTACCTGCAGTGAAGTTGTGAACAGACAGATGACAATAAACCAACATCACTAGAATATTAGACCTTACCTGTAAGTCTGATTAGTGAACTATGCTTGTTTCTGTGTCTGGTAACACTTTTAGAAGTTAGACAGCATGTTAGACCACATGCATTTGAAATGATTGGTTTACAGGGTTTGTTGCTGTTGTTCTAAAAGTTGATCATAAATCACTCCATAGCTGGCAAACAGGCATCTCCACTGCTCTAATTAAGGATTCTGCTGCAACAGCTTTTCAGACGTCCCTGCACTGACCTGTAGGCGGTCAAATGCACAAAATGTGACAGTGAAAAATCTGGTATTGTAATGACACACACGCTCCATTTGCAGAGTTTCTAGCACTCCTACACATTTAAACTGCAGTGTCCAAAATCCATTTACATCCAGAGTTATCCTTTTTTGTCAACATTTTGTCAATATGAATATGTACTCATTTTACACATCTTACTTAACTATTTTTGTATGTTTTTGTTGATTCATTTATTTATTTTACATTGTTCAGTGACAAAGAAGTCATAAATCCATTTAAGTTTACAGAAACTCATTTAAATTATTTATAAAGGCACTTTTGTTTACATCTAATTCCACAGCACGGTTAGAAATTAAGTACAGTGTTCTCCAAAAGGAATGGAATGGCAAGGCCTATTCTATAGTTTTTGCAATAGACAAGACACCTGGGTTTGAGATCAAGAGATAAACATGAGACAACAGATCAGAATTATAGCAGTTTTTAAGGTGTTTTGAGGAACCTTAAAAAAAAAAAGAAAAAAAGAAGAAGGTTTCTCAAAGCACCTTAGGGCGTTCCACTCCAGTTTCAAACTGAAGAACATCCAAAAGGTCCTCCAGGAACAGTGACATCTTTAGAGTAAATAACACGAATAAATAACATGAATATTTGGTTGCATGTTCCTTTCTTGCCAGCAACACACAGACATCACCAGACTGTTACATTCTTCTGTTGTGATGCTTTTACTCCAGATTTTAGTTGTTGTTTGTTTTGGGGAGTTTCCCTCTTAAGTCTCCTTTTCAGAAGGAACTCTTCAAGTTCTTGCTTTGTTTAGTTAAGGTCTGCTGATCAACTTGGCTAAGAATGTTGTCTAAAACCTGCTTTTTTCAGTAATCTGATTATTAAAGTAGTCATGTAAACAGCGTGATGTCTTAGATCGTAGTAAGGTCTAGATATCTTATTAACCCCTTACCACAGAAAGGCTTATTACACAGTAAAGTGTATTACTCAGTAACTTGGTGGGGCTATTCTTTGGTAATAGAAGTTTGTAATAACACTTGACCTGAAAGCGTTCCATAACCTTTTTAAGGGGTTAACCCTTAAATAACCCCTTAAATGCAGCTCTCTTGAACAAGAGAGCCATATTTTAGCTCAGTAATCAGTGCATGTATCCTCTTACGTGGAATTCTGGATTTCTCAGTCCAAAAAAACAGGCCATGGTACCGGAAATAAGCAAGCAATGTCACAGCACCTGCGAGGCAACGGCAAAAAACGTCGTAGCAAGACTGGAACAAAATAATTTTAATATTCTTCAACTTCTAGATGATGTATGCTCATATTGTGGTTTGATGTGTAAACAAAAAACTTAGGCACAAAGTTTGGGTTTTACAGGATGTTTAGGTCACATCTTATTCTGTGAGATTATTGGCTGGTTACAATACCTAACTTTGATTACTGCATGACCCAAATTTTTCCCATTATCTGATCACTCACTCATGAATGAATGAATGTGAGTGGAAATTGTACTTGAAAAATGGGTGGGTTCAAACAAAATGTGATGTCAGAAGGGCTTTAACACATATTTACATCTGCATAATGAAAGCTGAAATTCTAATCTAATGTCTCAAATTCATCTTTTGATCTCAAACCAAAACATCCTTATTTTCCAGTATGTTTGGAGGGGACCGTATCTCTTGTATGACATCTCAAACAGGGAAGGGAAAAGCTTAATTCTTAATGTTAAATCAGTACGATACTGTAATCTCCAGGAATCTTATGGAAACATTCTCCAGACTAAAATATTTTTGTGTTGTTCATGTTTCAGTGCTGCCTCTGTGTGCATTTAAAATCCCTGATCGTGCCTTTAACCGCCCTGATTCATTTATTATCATTCACGAGTTAATTTTCTCCTTTCTCCTTCTCCTCCTCCATCTTCACTCGCTTTTGATCCTTTCACTCTCCATCATTCTGTCCTCCGTAACCTCACTCGATATGTTTTATTGCCTTTCTCTTTCTCTCCAACACAGTTCTGGCATAAACGGTGTCAGTCATAGCGTGCCTCTGGCCTGCTGATGAGACATGCACACACTCATACACATACACACACGCACAAAAAACTACCACATGCACACAAACACACGCAAACACATATACAAAATGTCTCCCAGCTGGTTGGTTGGTGTAGGTGGAGCGGGGAAAGCCTGTTTGTCCAGTCATGCAGAGTTGGTGTGGAGGTGGAGAAAGAGAGAGAGAGATGTGGTGTCCAGAACATGAAAGCGAACGGAGGCGGTGTTGAATAACAACATGGACATCCTCAGGCTGTTCATGCTCTCCGCCCGTCTGTCTGTCTGTCTCTCCGTCTATCTCTCTGTCTGTCTAAACTGTTGTTAAAGGACTTTCATCATATTTGAACGTGGAAAACACTTCTACATACACACTCTCCTTTACAAGGACCGATTGGTTCAGTATATGCCGTTACCTCCTTACACTGCCAGGAGCTGTGGGCGGTGCCAGATTTACATTGCTCACTCTCATATCTACATAAGGACTCAAGGAAGAAAGCTTGAGAGCAACCAAGACTCCTCCTCCTCAGAGGGGAACCCATCCTCCTCTGTCCTGATGTAAGGATCCAGAGCAGGACAGCATCGCAATAAGCAGCAGGGTAGTGGACAGCTGAGTTGGGCAGCACCGGGACAGAACAGTAGGACCAGGGCATCTTAGCACATGGAATAAGAATGTAAACAGAATGTAAGGAAAAACAAAGGGGTTAGTAGGACTGTGGCAAATATTTGCGAATCACCAACTGCCCTGTAATTAGGTGTAATCACCTAATGAGCTGGCCTGTAATACACATCCCATAACCAACTGCCCTGTGATACACATCCCATAACCAACTGCCCTGTAATACTTACCCCCTTACAAGCTGCCCTGTGATACACATCCCATAACCAACTGTCCTGTAATACTTACCCCCTTACAAGATGCCTTGTGATACACATCCCATAACCAACTGTCCTGTAATACACATCCCATAACCAACTGCCCTGTGATACACATCCCATAACCAACTGTCCTGTAATACTTACCCCCTTACAAGATGCCCTGTGATACACATCCCATAACCAACTGTCCTGTAATACTTACCCTCTAACAAACGGTCCTATAATACTTATCCCATAACCAACTGTCCTGTAATACTTACCCCCTTACAAGCTGCCCTGTGATACACATCCCATAACCAACTGTCCTGTAATACTTACCCCCTTACAAGCTGCCCTGTGATACACATCCCATAACCAACTGTCCTGTAATACTTACCCCCTTACAAGATGCCTTGTGATACACATCCCATAACCAACTGTCCTGTAATACACATCCCATAACCAACTGCCCTGTGATACACATCCCATAACCAACTGTCCTGTAATACTTACCCCCTTACAAGATGCCCTGTGATACACATCCCATAACCAACTGTCCTGTAATACTTACCCCCTTACAAGATGCCCTGTGATACACATCCCATAACCAACTGTCCTGTAAAACTTACCCCCTAACAAATGGTCCTATAATACTTATACCATAACCAACTGTCCTGTAATTCTTACCCCAACAAACCATCCTATAATTCTTACCCCCTGGAAAACTGCCCTGTTTTTGTACCCCAACAAACCATCCCATAATACTTACCCCTTAATAAACTTCCCATATTTCTTACCCCAACAAACCTTCCAATAATATTTATCCCCTTACAAGCTGCCCTGTAATACACATCCCATAACCAACTGCCCTGTGATACACATCCCATAACCAACTGTCCTGTAATACTTACCCCCTTACAAGCTGCCCTGTGATACACATCCCATAACCAACTGTCCTGTAATACTTACCCCCTTACAAGATGCCCTGTGATACACATCCCATAACCAACTGTCCTGTAATACTTACCCCCTTACAAGATGCCCTGTGATACACATCCCATAACCAACTGTCCTGTAATACACATCCCATAACCAACTGCCCTGTAATACTTACCCTCTAACAAACGGTCCTATAATACTTATCCCATAACCAACTGTCCTGTAATACTTACCCCCTTTACAAGCTGCCCTGTGATACACATCCCATAACCAACTGTCCTGTAATACTTACCCCCTTACAAGCTGCCCTGTAATACACATCCCATAACCAACTGTCCTGTAATACTTACCCCCTTTACAAGCTGCCCTGTGATACACATCCCATAACCAACTGTCCTGTAATACTTACCCCCTTACAAGATGCCCTGTGATACACATCCCATAACCAACTGTCCTGTAATACACATCCCATAACCAACTGCCCTGTAATACACATCCCATAACCAACTGCCCTGTAATACACATCCCATAACCAACCATCCTATAATACTTACCCCCTGGGAAACTGCCCTGTCTTTCTTACACCAAAAAACAACCCCATAATACTTACCCCCTAATAAACTGCCCATATTTCTTACCCCAACAAACCATCCCATAGTACTTACCCCCTTACAAGCTGCCCTGTAATACACGTCACATAACAAATTGTCCTGTAATACTTACCCCAACAAACCATCCCATAGTACTTACCCCCTTACAAGCTGCCCTGTAATACACGTCACATAACAAATTGTCCTGTAATACTTACCCCAACAAACCATCCCATAAAACTTATCACCTAACCAACTGCCCTGTAAGAAATATCCCCAACAAATCATCCCATAACACTTATCACCTAACCAACTGCCCTGTAAGAAATATCCCCAACAAATCATCCCATAACACTTATCACCTAACCAACTGCCCTGTAAGAAATATCCCCAACAAATCATCCCATAACACTTATCACCTAACCAACTGTCCCGTTATAATTATTCCATACATTGTTCCATAATATATGTGCCCAAACTAACTGTCCTACACCTTGTAAAAAGTGTCACTTTAAAGTTAAATCATTTGTTCCATTTAAAACTTTAAGTTAACAGAACTTTTATAGTGAAATATTATATTTATTATTATAAATAGTATTTTATTAATAAATATAAATAATAATAAATACTATAAATATAAATAATATGTTATTAGTTTAAATAAGGCTCCTAAAGAGTATATATATATATATATATATATATATATATATATATATATATATATATATATATATATATATACCTGAATGCACCCATTATCACCAGTCTTAACCAAGTTTGTGTTTCTTTTCTTCTTGGCCATTAAACCCTGACCTTAATCAGACATAATCACATCTCATCACATCGCAAACACTCTGTCTCTCTCTCTCTGTCTCTCTCTCTGTCTCTCTCTCTGTCTCTCCTCCATGAGAGATCAGTCTGCCACTAAGGCGCAGGAAACCGCTCCTATTACGCGCGCGAGCCAAGAAACCGAGCTGCGCGCACGCTTCTGCTGCCTCGTGCTCCGTTCATCTCCTCCTCGCCGTGTAGTCATTACCGGGCGCCGTGCCCGCAATCCCCCGTACACTCAAACGCACCCCTCCCACCCCCTATCTTTCCCTCCCGTGCGTCTCCGTGTCAGAAACCAATCCGCGCGCACGGCGCCACTTCCCTCTGGCCTTATCCAAGTCTGAACCCTCCCATTGAACACGCCTCCTTTCCAAAAACCTGCAACTCTATTCCACCCCTCCTCTATTACCCCTCCCCTTCCGTTCGCCGCCCGCGCGCAAGCCCGTGACCCGGCTGGTGACGTAGGAGATTCCGTGGTGCCCACTGCCGTAGGCGCGCGCAGCGCCGGGGGTATAAACGGGAGCCCTGCACGAGCTCAAGGCACACACACACGCTCTCCCTCTTCCTCTCACACTCTCAGCCGTCGATCCGGCTCGGGAACCAGAGCATCAGCAGAGATAGCAGGAAAACACTCGCCTCCTAACTCGCTCTCGGCTTTGGTTCGGCATGGAAACGTCTTCGGTTACGCGGACCTCCTTTACGCACAGCTTCAAGAGTGAGTACCTGCCTTTGTGCTGTTGGTTTATGGGACTTGTAGCGTTCCGTCTGTGAAAGCTGCCTCTGAAACTCTTGTCTGTTTAGTCTAGGCAGTGTAGTTAAACCTAAGCGCTTTAATGCGCACTAGTTATAATCAGGGAAAGTCGCATTAAGTCCTGCTTGAGCAGGTGAACAGTAAAGATGCAGCCTATTCATTATTCCTCATAGACTGCACTTTTTACTTGTACTTTGTGGATGTTTGCACACTTTGTCAAGTTGTGCAAAGAGTGACAGTTAGTGTAAACCTGGATTAGTGAAGCAAACTGTACATTTTTGCCACTTGTGGTTGGACTTACTTTGACTTTCAGGACAGATACCAGAACAGGCCATTGGTTGTAAACGAAAAAGCCATTATTCCAGACATCCCTCACTGAAATTCAGAAGTTAATGTGGAGAGAATATACCAGTTAAAAAGTGCTGAAATTGGACCAAACAAGAGTTTTTAAGCATCCACTGTTACCTTAAATCCATTCTGTTCAGCTGAAGGAAAGTCATTGTCAGTGGTTTAACTACATCATTTGATTTGATGATTTCAGTGATACTTTTTTTAAAACCTAGAATGCATTGATGGAGAAATGCTTTAAATGCCTGAATAACTGTTGAGAGATTCAGGGGCACTTTGGGCAGCGGAACATTTGCAGCATCTTCTAGCGGCCCTTTGGACTTTGAGCTGGTTGTGATGCAATTCTCTCTGTTTTCCCTGTCAGGTGCTCTTGCGCTCTGGCTGGTTCTCTGGCTGCTAGTGGTGAAGCCGACGCCTGCGCAGGCATGTCCTCACCTCTGCGTGTGCTACCCATCCCCAATGACTGTGAGCTGCCAGGCGCAGAACTTCACCGCTGTGCCAACTGGAGTGCCCTACGACTCCCAGCGTGTCTTTCTGCAGAACAACCGCATTACCGAACTGAGAGTGGGATCCTTTGGCTTTGGGACTCAGGTAAGAGAGAGTGTGTGCATATGTGTGTGCGAATGTGACAGAGGAAAAGAGAGAACGAGAATGAGTGTGTGAATGTGTGACTTTCTGTAAACACATTGAGTGTATCTGTGTATGTGGTTCTAATTCTCACTTTCTCAATTTCTCTTATCATCACTACCAATCCTTCACCCATCTACTTCCCTCTCACCTTGTTATTTCCCTTCTTGCCCTTTTCCATCCTGCTTCTCCCTTTCATCACATCTCTTCCTTGTGTGCACCCTCCCTCTCCTAATCTCCAGGTCCTGTGGCTCTTCTCAAACAACATCACCTGGATTGAGGCTGGTGCATTCAGCGAGCTGCGTGACCTGGAGGAGCTGGACCTTGGTGACAACCCTCATCTGCGTCGTCTAGAGGGCGGAGCGTTCCGCGGCCTGGAGAAGCTGCAGAGCCTCCACATGCACCGTTGCCGCCTGGCAGCCCTCCCGCATGATATCTTCCACAAGCTCTACAGCCTGCAGTACCTCTACCTGCAGGAGAACCAGCTCCACTTCCTCCAGGACGACCTGTTCGCCGACCTCATCAACCTCAGCCAGCTCTTCTTGCACGGCAACCGCATCCGCACTCTCTCCGAGAACGTGTTCCGCGGCCTGGTCAACCTGGACCGCCTGCTGCTGCACGACAACCGCATCCGGCAGGTCAACCGCCGTGCCTTCCGTGACCTGGGCCGTCTCACCATGCTCTTCCTCTTCAACAACTCTCTGGCTGAGCTGCCCGGCCAGGCCATGCGCGACGTGGAGTCCATCCAGTTCCTGCGGCTCAACAACAACCCCTGGGCATGTGGCTGCGAGGCTCGCCCTCTTTGGGAGTTCTTCAGGTCCAACCGGGTGTCTAGCTCTGAGCTGCTGTGCGCCTCTCCCGCTCCCCGACGTGGCCTGGACCTGCGCTTTCTGCGTGAGATGGACTTTGCCCTGTGCCCCCTTCCCGACCCTGGCTCCCTGGCTGGAACCACCACCACCACCTTCAGCACCAAGACCCGCTGGTGGTTCTCCAAGCACAAGCCCGTCAGCTCCACCAAGGGCATCTTCGAGAAGAGCTCAGAAACCGTGAAGGCTCACCCCTACTCCGGCAAGCCTTCCATCACGTCCACGTCTACGAAGTATGAGCTGGGCGAAGAAGAGGCGTTGCTCCCCAAGCTGGACCCAGAAGAGTACTGGGCCAACTACGGAAACGAGGATGCAGGCATCACCTCCCTACGCTGCTTCGAGCTGGAATGCCCACCTGATTTCGACACCCTTCCACCCTTCTCTTCTTCCTCTCACTCTTCTCCTTCCACTCTCTTGCTGCTTGCCGTGTCCGTTCTGACTGTCTGTGTCCATCTCCTCTTTGGCTGAATATTCATGTTTCATGAGGGACCTTAATCCCTCTTTTCTTTTTTCCCCTCTGTGGAGGAGAGAAAATCCCGTTTACTCAACCTAATTCTCACCAACCTGATTCCTGTTTGACTTCCGCCTCACCTGTATCTCTGTTCTGTTCAGTTTGAGCCTCTAGCACCTTTTAGTAGCTAGAGGGCGCTACACTGATTTAGGATACAGCAGGGGAAGCAGGGAATAAAGGGCAGGTACTGCAGTGCAGGCCATTATCACAATGGAAGTGAATGATAGCTTATACCAGAGGGCTTGGTTAGTCAACAGGTACTGTCCTCCTTCCTTGTGGAAACGTTTACTTATAGTCATATATAACACAGTCCGTATGGACTGGAGGATATATGGTTCCATCCTAGGTTTATGTACAACATTTGTATACTTCTGCCTTTTTGGCTATTATAGTGCTACTCTAGCTATTGTAAATGCTGCTTGTGTTGGTCCAATGACTAGAACTGTCTTTACAATCGCAGCTAATAATACTGTTACTCTTAAGTGCTCCGGTTTGAGTGCTGTTAGCACTACTCATAGTAATCTTGTTAGATAGACATGACCTCTAACACTACAATCTCACTGCCCATGACAGTTCTTCAGATTGCATCACTGCATGGACCAGTGGACTGACTGTCCAACACCTATTCATTTTTTCACACATATCGCAAGCAGACAGATGGAATGTGAAAAATCAGAGAGCAAAACTGTGATGAGTGACAGGGAAACCTCAGAAAAACGAATAGACAAAGAGTGGAATTCGAGAGGTGTCTGAAAGGGAGAGAAATAAGAGAGAGAGAGAGAGAGAGAGAGAGAAAGCAAAGGAGAGCGAGACAGCACATGAAAGACAGAGAAATAGAGGAAAACATGTCTTTTGTCTTTTCATTCTGTCGCCGACAAGCAATGACATCATCACTCAGCTCCTGTAAATACACCACCGTGACATCGTCAAGAGGAGAGCTGTACATAGAGCGAAGACAAGCCTTTCAGTGTTTAGTTATTCTGTGTTCTGACTGGTTGTGAATGTTCCTGTGAGCGCTGTTAGCGAATGGCAAGGTCAACCTACCAGCAAGAGTGAGAGTGTGAATGAATTTACTTGTATGTCCTTCATGGTAAACTTTGTCATGGGCATGTTTCACTTCTATCACAGATTTACTTCATATTTGAAGGAAGATTTATGTTTTTCTTTGTCCTTTTTCAAATATAAACAAATGTATTGTACCAACTTGCTCACTGTGAGACTCTCTTTTCAAGCTCCTTCAGCTCTTAGAGCTTCGAAGCCCAACTCAAACATATTCCAATTACCTAGGAGCATCATACCAGGACAACAACAACCCACCTAAGACCCTGGGGGCACTCAGTTAACTCAGAGACTGAGCCGCCCAATCAAAAGAAAAATGGAATCTTGGAGAAGTTCAGAAGACAAGGCAATGAGGGAAAGCAAATGAGAATACTATGCTTAGGAAAATAACCTAAGAAGAAAGCTATAGAGGTCTGCCTGACTGGGACTGACTGTATGAGACTGACCGCAAATTGGAAGCAGAAAATGGACACCAGTGGACTGACTGAGTGAGCGAGTGTGCGAGCTGCAGGAGTAGGAGGAGAGATAACTAACGAACTAATGACTAATGAGTTGGCCTATAACACATGGTCTGTCAAAGGACTGGTGATCTGATGATCTGATCATTTCAGGCTAACCAGTAGCCAGTTGCTGAACAATATGCTGTGCAGATCTT
Source organism: Salminus brasiliensis (assembly GCF_030463535.1). NCBI lineage: Eukaryota > Metazoa > Chordata > Actinopteri > Characiformes > Bryconidae > Salminus > Salminus brasiliensis. Next base: position 40,058,623 of record NC_132881.1, read on the forward strand.
TGATGGGTGTTAGCAGTGTGTGTCGCAAGGCAGCACGAGATTAGATATTTGATAGGTGTGTGAAATAGACCACCTATCCTTTGCTCTCTCTAGTTCACCTGTCCATTCTCTGCAACTGTCTGACTGTCTACCTGTCTGTCTAGATGGCTAATCTATAGGATCTCTGTTTATCTGATTACTTCCCTTCTCCTTTACCTTACATTCTGTATTTTTCCCTGCCATCCACCACTTCTCTGAAATAGATTTGCAGCTAAACCTTCTCCTTTCTCTCCATCCAGCTATGCTGATGGGTCTCTGCATAAACAGGTGTCAGGAGAGTACGAAGTGATTGACAAGTACAGTGAAGAGAGATAGACAGAGGGAGACAGAGCTGCAGGGGGTTGGTGATAGTAGTGAAGTAGTGCAAAAATGGAACAGTTAAGGTGGAAAGGGCAAGGACAGAGAGAGGGATAGCGAGATAGAGAAAGAGAGTAGGAGCAGAAGGCAGGGGCGTATGGGTGGATGTGGGTGGCAGAGTGAGAGAATGAGAAATCAGAGATAAAAGCAAGTAATGCTCAAGGGGAAAAAGAAAGAAGGACTGAGCTGGAGAAAAAATCATTTCCTGCGGCCTCTCAAGCCGAAAATGAAAGTGAAAGACTGAGGGAGAGCGGCCTCGAAGAGACTTCTCAAATTCAACTGGGTTTAATTGAACATTTTTTTTATTGTTAATTTGAGCAATATTGTCTGATTTCTGTACTTATAAAGCAAATGCTATTTTTGTTACAGGAGGTATGAATGTTGCCATGACAAAGTTAGTGCCAGTGTTTGTAAGGTATGTACTTTTATGTGTGTGTCTGTGTGATGCAAATAGCAGCCAAACGGGGTAAGGTCAAACTGCATAAAGGTGCTCTCGAGGGACCGTATTTGTGAGGTCGCTCACAGATGACCAAAGCTTAGTTATACCTTTTTACCCAGTGCGTGTGTAGGGTGCGTTTGCATCTAGACAAGAAACAACGAATGTAAACGTGTGAAGAATGAGATGTCAAATGCGCTGTCATTTCAGCAAATAAATGGGAATCAGTGCTTTTCAATAACATTTAGTGTGGGAGTCTCTTTTCTTCTTCTGGACACCATCCAACACCCAAAGGCACTTGAGTACAATTCACATTTCTTAAATTTCTCTCTTTCCTCGCTTTAGTTGTTTCTCTCTCTCTCACACACACACACACACACACATACACACTCTGCTACTGATCTAACAGACAAGACACTCTCTCTACGCTCTTTCTATCTCTATCTATCTTGTCTATATATCTATCTAAATACCAGATGGCATTCACTGAAAGAGCAGCTAAATGACAAGGCCAAGCTTCAATCTCCCACCATGTGCCAAGCTGTGCTATCTTAGAAACACACATACACGCAAACACACACACACACAAAGACGTCAGAAAAGTCCTCATGGGACACTGGAGATGTCTTTCTATATCCCTCAATCAGCACTGCATAAATGTTGACAGTTTGCAGACGTACTGAGAAGCTATGCGCTGCCACCCTGCATCACTGTATAAAGTTCACTGTTCAAGCTGCTTATCAAAAGACCCCCCCCCTCCATGACATCTGTAAGTTTGACACCTGCCTTATATTTTAAGACTGATTTGTGTACAAAAAAGTGGCTTAAGTCTCCATCGCATGATCAACCTCTGCTTGATCTACTCATCATACATGATATGAGCTAGTTGTGCTTATTTACAGCTTGAGGCTTTAAAAAATGCATGACATCAACCAGCATGAGCCCCATTGGCTACTGTATAAGTGCGCAAACAGTGCCCCCTCACCCACCCACTCACCATCTGTGGGCCTATTGGCCGACAGCCATGCCAGTCAACAGTGAGACACAATGGGTTGGCTGAAGAAGGCGGGGCCAGGACCCTGTCATCATCACAGCAAGCTGATATTTCATGAATATTAATGGCTGTTGTTAGTGAGTCACAGGCTGAATGGAGGGAGAGAGTGAGTGAGGAGGGGAGAAAGCGAGAAAAGGGGAGGGGGAGTGAGAGGGGTGATAATGATCTTTTTTGGGCGCGGAAGTCGGAATTCATCAGAGTGAGTTGTCTGGAAGATGTGGAACTTCGCCCCCATGTGAAACATACGTACATGAATTGCGTTGTTGCTTCCACACAATAGGATGAGCAAAGCTTATCACATATTGAAGTCTCAGTGCAGCTAGTGAGCTCACATAGGGGTGTGTACTGCCTATATATGGCAGTGATAAGCACTCTGTCACTTCTACTTGCAAGTACAATATATATTGTAATGATAACCACACTTTTATATATACAGTATATTTACAAGTACAAGAATATATAAGTACACTATAATATATAAACTATAATAAGTACATTTTCACTGATAACTACAGTGTATAATGATACAGTCTTGTAAAAAAGATAAGATTATAAAAGATAAGGTTATAAAAAATACATTATCTCTTTATTAGCATATTTGAACATATGAATATTTTACCTTCATTTTACCAAAACTGATAGATAGAAGTAATATAACTAAACAAATACGTTTGTAAAAAAAGCAATGTAAAAGGAAAACAATATTCTTTTAATAACAAAGTTAGAACACACTGATATTAGTAAAATGCCTAAAATGAGAAGTGCAGTATATTAGATACAAATGAATAGAATATGGTTAGAGAGGATTATGGAGGAGCCTGTCTTCTTTAGCCTTCAGACATTAAGATTGATTGCTGGGGTGGATGGAGATGCAGATGTGTCTAGGAAGGGATTTTGAATCTCTTTAAATTCAAAGATCTCAGAACAATTAGAGATCAGCCGGTAATAATTTAGTTTTTAAGTTAAGTGAAACAACTGCCAACATGGCCAGATCAGACTGTCCTAGCAAGTTCAGCCAGCAATCCTAAAATGTCATAACGGGACCTACAGGTAGCACTTGTCTCGGATTTGACTATATATATATATATATATATATATATATATATATATATATATATATATATATATATATATATGGACACACTCCTCTAATAAATGCATTCAGCTACTTTAAGTTGCACCCACTGTGGACACAGATGTGCAAATGCACACAAGCAGCTTGTCTAGTCCCTGTAGAGAAGTATTGCAAGTAGAATAGGACTCTCTGGAGCAGATAAACATGAACCTATTGACACTATGCCTTATGCAAGGCGTGGGCTAAAGAGGCCCACGGTGGAGCAGTAGAACTGTGTTGTCTGGAATGATGGTGGTGCTCAATCCAATACTTTTGGGATGAGTTGGGGAGTTGGGGATGAGGTGGGATGTTGATCGTCCAACATCCTGACCTGCCTAATGCTTGTTTCACTGAATGCAATCAAAGGATAAACCCTTTTTTAATCCCCTTATTTTAAGAAGAAACAATAAATGAGCAGGTGTCCCAATACTTTTCTTCATATATATTTGTTTGCATGTTACTGAGAAAATGATATTGTATTGTAACTGATCATATATACAACTACAGCATGTATGGTGCATACTATGCATGCTAACCTAAATTATGCCATTTTTGTAGAGCTATATCCTTTGCTTTGACAGACAGACAGACAGACGCATACAAAATAATCATACACAGCCAACTCTTCATATTCTGGGGCTGATTCCTTCCTGCTGTGTTTGGACGGTCGCATAATTTGCTCATATTTTAACATCTCTGTCTACCATGCAGACCAGGTCCCTCTCTCTAGCACATTCTCTCATCTTCACACCCTCCTTCCTTCTGCGCTCTCTTTCTGCTTTACGTCATCACTTTCACTCTCAACATCCCTCTCTCCCTCTTCACTTCTATTGGCTCCCGCACTTTCTCTACATTTTATCTCTCTCTATCGATCTGTTTGTCTACCTCTCTCTCTCTCTCTTGCTCCATTTCATTTTTTTCCTGGGTTTTGAGTCTTTTATACTGTATTATATTATACAGTCCTGCAGTGTGAACTCTGTGATTAGAGGGGACAGCGGACATTTCTGTTGCTCTCTCTAGCTCTGTCTCTCTCTTTTGCTACCTTTGTCTTGTGGGCTTAATTAGAAGTGTTCAAAGCAAAGCCTGGGAGCTGAAGCGCTTTATCAAGCCATGAGTCAACATCGATCTGTTTTTGAGTACTCCTGCTTTTGATCACTTTGTCATTATCTGCTGTCTTGCATTTGCCAGTCTAATGCAGAAAGATAGCTGAGAGAAGAGAGAGAGACAGAGGGAGAGAGGCCATATTTGAGGGGGTGTATTAAAGAAATGTCCAAAAATGTCTCTGCACAGTATTTCTAACCCTGTTTTTACTCTGCTGCACACACTGCTCTTATCTTACCCTGTCTTCTGTTTCATCCCCTCTACATTTTTTACATTTACCCAAAATATGCCTCACTATTTTAGGGGATGAAGGAAGAAGGGAGCAAAAAAAAAAGGAGAGTGGCTGGGTGGAAAGCAGCACTTGCAGGGCTGACAGAGAGCTGGAGAGATGGATTGAAGTGGATGGAGAGAAGGAGAGGAGGAGTGAGAGGAGAAGTGAGAATCTTGAGTCACATTCTTGGAAGGCTTAATTGGTGCAAACATTTGGAGAGCTTATGAAGTGCCAATGCTCGAGTTGCACACACACACACACACACACGTAGGCTACATAACACATTCTCTGTGCGTTCAACTCATCCCGCAGAGAGGCAGACGGTTTTAAATGGGGTGCGTCATCACTCGTCATCGGACCAGTGGAGGGTTCACGTGTCTCTACTGCTCGTGCACCTTACGCACACACACACGCACATACACACGCACACATATACGCTGTCTGAAACTGTAGTGCTGCATTCATAAGAGATGAAACCACAGACAAGCTCAGAGTGTGTGATTACTCAATACTCAGTAGCATCAGCCTTGGAAGAAAAGAAGGACTTACCAATTAGATGGTTGATGGGTATTGACCCAGTAACAGTGGGCTTGGGTGAACGGGGAGGTGAATTGAGGGATGGGACTACTGCCCAATTGTGGGTGTATCTTTGTGTGTTTGTGTGTTTCCTCTCACGTAGCTCTCCTCTAAATTTTTAATACAGAGGAACTGTCTACATCCATATCTCGATAGTCTGTAAACCCACTACACTGCACACCATGCATTTACTGTGTGTTTCAGAGATGAACAAGACATAAGAAGTTTCTCATTGGAATATTGACCCTAACAGTATTAGACACTAGGGTCTGCAATATGTAAATATGTTATATAAGCAATCACAAATGTGTTTAGTGTGTGCTTTGAGAGTCCTGACCGATTACAAACCTTCCTGAGGAGGTTCAAAATCAAGCTCCACTGACTTAGTAGATTGTAGTAGAGAGAATGGCGACTCTGTAATTGCCGTTTTCCAGACCAGAACGCTGCTACTACACTATATAACTTTTGTGGAGCTGCACAAGATTGTGTATGGCTGCATAACCCGAGTCATATTTGAGTAAAATCCTCCACCTCCGTCCACATGCTTCTTTCACTTGTCGGTTGTGTATCTCCGAACTTGTCAACAAATGCACTTGTAAAGCTGCCCACAAGGGGAGGGATTTGTATTTATGGCAGTGGTATAGGGCTGGGGAGACTGGTCAACCTAACTGACATAATCAATTAAAGAAATATGTTGCAGTTGGCCACGCCCACTGAAAACATGGATTTTACCAGAGAGCAAGCTGCGGCTAGAAAAACCTGCTCACCGGCATTGAGCCATCCTACTCATCCTACATCCTACCTAAGACCACTTAGAAAATGACTAATAAATGACATAAGCTCATCTTAACACCACATATGTCCATTGTTATGCACAGGTATACTGAGATGATCATGAGTCTGTGTAGTGGAGTAGTGGAAGCCAATATGTAGCACAGGGGTACCCAACCTATCTCACTTACGAAATAAAAACATATTTTGTAAAACAGAGCATAAATTTGGCCACTGCTGATGTTGCAGCTTTTGCTTAAAGGAAGAACAGAGAGAGATATTTCCTTATAGGGGCACAGGCTACATATTTATTTTCATATTCAACCCCCCTGCCACCCTGCATATATGCCAGCATCCAAATATAAGTGTTTTACACAGCATTACACATGCCCATTATTATGAAGTGTGCTATTTTGTCCTTGTGCAGAGCAACTCTGTAGACAGAACAAAGAGTTGGAAGACTGTCTCTCTGTTGGCAACAATACGAGGTCTGAAGGTTGAAGCAGGCAAAGCGTTTCACTGATTATAAATAAATAAAAGCCATTATATTTTTGTTAAAATACTTCTTCCCATCTGCAGGTCTGTATAAATGACCATCCTGTCACAACTGTAGGATTTGTGAAACTAATGATGCACAGTGTTGATTCAGACGAGGTTGGAGAATTCTGTGATTATTTTTACGTTTTTGTTTTCGTTTTCTGTGAGCTTGTTACACCAATTATACCGTCTGGCTGTCAGCCTCATCACTGTTAGTAAGCTTCAATTTCCAACCCCTTTTGCACCATCTGAAGGCAGTCCTCATTTAAAACCACCAACTGTCAACCAGAAGTGGATTAGAGAGTCATTAGTGTTAATTTGACGCTTTCATTACTTTGTCTATGAATTTAACGTGGACGTGTATAAAGTAGACATTTTAAGTGTATGTGATATGTTGCGATAAGGACATAAAAATGATCAAAGGGAGCAAAGTCAATTAGGAAATAATTTAGTGAACAAGCATGCAGTCATCTCATTGTATTCTCCAAATCTAGTCAATCTGCCAAGATACGGTGTCTGAAGTTTGTTTCTTAGTTTTGCACTGAGACTAAAAGGCTAATGTAGCCAAAAATTGATACCTTCTCATTTATTATCTATATACTAGTAATATAACAAGAGGACAAAAACAACACTTCTTGATAATGCTCATTTCTGTTAAATGTCCTGGGGGAGTTCTGACAGTTTGTTAGCACTAAGCTGGTACATATTTTTTGGCCGCACTACATTAAACGCTTACATTTAAAGCTTGTAAAATTTTGATGTGTTACGTTTTTTATTTTTACCTTGTAGCTGTTTAAGAGTGACTGAGTCCTAGAACAGAACAGCAGCCTCTGTTTTCCATTTCCAACAACACACTGAAACCTGTCACTCACAGTCAGTGACATTCCTTAATATGCTGGGGGTTAACATGATGCTAAAGGTCTTTGTGTTACCTCTTATGCAATAAGAGAGCTCATTTGGCGATATCTACCAAGTTACAGTAGGAAAGACATTTTTCCCCAACTGAACATCTATTGATAAAATTACACATAACGAACATATAATACTTATCGGGTTAAACTGCAATAAACGATTTCTGTCTCTACCATGTACTCTGTTATTCCTGCCTGTGCCCACTGATTCCGGGTAGGCTCTGGACCGCAACCTTGACCAGGAAGAAAATGAAGAAGATAAGATGATGATCAGTGAATGACTGAATAATTTATACGTTTCCAGAAATCATTAGGCCTTCCTTAAAGACTTAGAAGGCCCTGAGGGGTCCACCACTGGTGTTATCCAATTACAGAAACATGCTAGGATAGCTGAATATTTTGTGATGTTATAAAAGTTAGCTTGGCTAAAGGTTGTAAAAGTTTTAGCATAATTAAACATATGAACATTTCAACTTCAATCAAATTTATTGGAGATGTGAAAAAAAAACCTGCTGTCAAAAACATCAGAGCCAGACTAGAGACCAGGATAGTCTTTCCCTGTCATGTTTTAACAGCAAGGGTTTCCTCTTTGCACATCTCCCATGGAAATCATACCTGTTCACTCTCTTTCTTATGGTAGATGCATATACTGTAGTTGAACATCAGCTGTGGCAAGAGCTACCTGTGTTGACAATTTAGAATTATTGGAGACCTCTTTACACATTTTGTGGTCTGCAATTGTAAATGATTTATCAGACAGTGGAAAAGCTGATCTCTAATTGTTCTGAGACTGTTTTAAATTCCTAGCCAGACTCATCTGCACCTACAAACATCTTTGTGAAGTTCTCAGAGTGCTCTTTAGATCTAGCCATGATGATACCACTCACTTCATCAAGCAAGAGCAAACCAAACTAAATGTCTAAGGCTTAAATGAAACAGACTCCTCTCTAATCACATTCTCATCAAAAGATACTTCTTCAGTTTAAAGTTCTTACCCAGATTAACATTGACATTTTAACAAAAAAACAGCACTACTTTAATCTGTCACACTTATGCCTCTGTTTGGCCTCACCGTGTGCTCTCAAGCACATGGCTTTGTTTTTTGTCACGCCCCACGCCCGTTTGGTTTTACCATGTGCTTCCTAGCACATGGCTTTGTTTGTGTCTTGTCATTCTTAGCCCCGCCAATGTTAGTCAGTGTTCCCACCTGAGTCTCTGGTGTCTCCAGGTGTTTCTCATTTTTTCATGTTTAAGTACCCCTTTGTTTCAGCCAGCTCTCTCTCTCTCTCTCTCTCTCTCTCTCTCTCATCGACATTTTAAAAATCAATGATGTATCAACATCACATAGATAGCTGGACAGTTCAAAAGTCCATGTGTTTAAATAAGTTATGTGTTAAATATGTTAAAAAAAAGGCAGAAGGTCCTGCAGGGTCTTACAGTCACTTTTCACATGATTATAAATGTGAACAATAATTATTGTAAAGAAATACCTCTAGATACATTTAAATGCATCTGAGCTGAGAGTAGGTATCATAGGCTAATGTTTTAATCTGATCATTTTCATTCATAATTCAGTAGCCATTAGCCAACACAGCACTAGTGCAGTGCTGGCTCTGAGCCACAAAGTGGCAAAGTGTAGGCATAAATTAGACATTCACAAAGTGTTCACAAAGTGGCAAGGACAACATTTTAAAAGGGTTTTAAAAAGTGACACATTCCTTTCATTTGTAACATAAACAATGTTTGGAACAATTTAATCTGAATGCTACATAAAAGATAAAAGTGCCTGAATGATTTTTCCTGTTACAGGTGGCTAATTTCTGTGATACTGTGGACGGCACTAGCTCATTTTAATTAGCCCTTGGAACAGTAAGCCAGTTGTTTTGTAGGGCTGGCTCACATGTTTTTATTTGCCAGCACCAAACCCACCTTGGCCAACAAAAGTTTAGCATTTTATAGCTTTCATTAGCATCCTCACGTGGATTAAGATATTAAATGAAACTGGAGGGTAGACTAGACTTACTGCATCTCTCTAATAGGCCTACCGACTGTGCGCTGGTTACTCATCATGTCATGACTTTTAGAAGTCGGTAAGTCTGTAAGATCTGAAAACTTGCAACTTGTACTGCAAAGCATCTTCTCATTTTTGAACAAATTTTGCTTAGAATATATGCATCAGTGGGTGGCATTATGCTGATTTTGCCTGCACCAGGCCTGCCTGTGGGTTTGTACATGAGTGCTTATGATCTTGGGAAAGGATGCATGCGCTCTGGATAGCAGATCAATCATCACTCTGTGCACTTTGTGAGTTATCGTCATTATCTGGAGGGAATGTGTTTGTGTGCATGTGTGTAGGCCTATGTGTGTGCATGTGTGTTGCGTAGGGGTGGTATTGAGGCTCGTCTAATGATAAAGTCGGGGAAAATGTGGGCTGTGGTTGTGTCGTATGCTTGCTGGTGTAGTTCATCATCAGCGTAGGGGCATGCTCCCCTCCTTCACAAATCTGGGACTGACTATTAATAACCTTTCGCCAGACAGCGGAGGATGGGAAAACATGAATGGGTGTAACGTCAGCACGTCTTTCACACTTCTTCCCTGCCAATCCCTCTATTCTCATTACAGAGTCATCCCCATTCATAAAATATTAATTACACTGCCACACATTTATATGAATAAATCATCCGTCCCACCACTTCCCCTCATGTTTTAATAAGCTGTGTGCCTATTTATAGCTTATGAATGCACTTTTGTGCAATTATTTACTGTATGTGTTTTTCTAATAGTAAAGATGATGGAAGATTATTGGTCTATCACAGTCTCTTATCAGATTTGCGTGAAAAAAATATCAATTACAAACTTTGGAATAAGGATAAAATCAAATATGAACACATTGTTCAGAATGAACAAATAGTAAGTTCAAAACAGATATAGCTATACGAAAAGTGTCCTCCACATTTAACCCACCTGTGGTAGTGAACACACACACACACATTAGTGAACTAGGGGCAGTGAGTACACACACGCCCAGACGCCCAACTCCAGTGTTCAGGGAGCAGAGAGGGTAAAGGGCCTTGCTCAAGGGCCGAACAGTTGCAGAACCCACAACCCTGTTATCGATAGCCCGGTGCACTAACCACTGAGCCACCACTGCCCTGCAACCTCAGACAAGGAATTTAAGTATATAAAGTATATTAAGCATATTATATGAAATATATATGTATATTAAAGTTTATACATTAAGTATTTTGTTGGCAGTCTCAGTACAATGAAAGGAACAGTCATCCCAGCACTTAGCTAATATGCTGTGGTCCCTAAAAAAGAGCATAAGATCATCCTTATCATTCGCATCATCTTATATCCTATTTTAGTGATCTGTAAACCAGGTTGAGTTATATGCAGTTATATGCAAATGTGATGTAAAACTATGTACTTCTATATTATATTATATTATATTATATTATTATTTTATTCACCTTGTAAACTGGTTCTTGTATTTTTATTACCACTTTAAGCAAGTCTACATGAAGTTTGGCTTCATCACAAAGGACAATGGACAATCAATGGAGTCAATCAGTTGAGCCAGCCAGCTAAGTAAAGTTAGCTATGTTAATAAAAGAATGATGCCTGGGATTTTAGGGATATTGTTTAGTTTTTGGAGCCAAACCGATTTGTTGAAGACTCCTGCAACTTCTGGGAGAGTTGGCATGTCTGTAATCTGTATACCATGCCACATGGCAACCAGACCATCTATTTCAGGGATGGGTAACTCTGGTACTGGAGGGCTGCATTCCTGCTCAGTTTCGTGTTTTCCCTGCTCAAGCACATCTGCTAATTTCCAGGTTTAATAGGTCTGTTAGAGCAGGGAAATCAGCAAACTTCTGGTTTGTTGTGCTGGACTCTAGCCCCTGTTGCCCACCCCTATTCTAAATGAAGTATTCTGACCTAAACCACTGAGTTCCAAAATAAATCCAGATTTATGTTAAAGCTGGCCTGAAGCTTTTCTATAAAAATATACATGATTTACATTAATTAATGAATTCACAAAATACACTACAATTTACATATTTATTGAATAAATTATAATTTTAGGTTCACATTTGTGGTTTAAAATGATCACCATGCACTAATAATGGACTGCTGTAAAAGGTGATCTTCAAGTCAAAGCCACAGCCACTTCCAGTTCAAATACATAGTGTTCAAATACACTGAAGACACAACAGAAACAGACGGAGATAATGACACTGTGAAACAACCCTACCAAGCTGTCCTGGAATCAGTGATCAGCAGGCTTTGTGAGTTTCCTTGTCTGGAGCACTTTATGACAATGCTCTTGCACAAAACCACAGCATCTTCATCTGTCTATATCTTTAGTGTGATTGATTTCCCTAGTTTAATGGTGCATTTAGTCTTAAATATACTTGTGTTGTACAAGTTTTACTAATGGCTTAATAGCTTGTGTGTTAGTGTACGATTGGCAAGCTGAAAGTTTCACTGTACTTGGTATCTATTTCCTTACAGCAGCAACTGCACCCGTTTAAACATGTTGTGGTCTCTGTGCCTCATCCATCCCTCCTTCTTACTCAATAGTCTCCACTCACACTCATCCACCTCTTCTCCTTTTCACTCAGCCTCACCCACCTTCACCCCTTTCTCTGCCCCAATTTTCCTACCAGTTTATTTTAGTCTCTTATTAGTCGTGGGTGTTCAGGGATCTCTGTGAGTCGGAAATAGACTGAGACAGATGCAATGTTGGGTCCCAGGATGCTCACAGATCTCAAGATGGCCGCCTGGACGATGAGTCATGCCCAGCTCATTTCATTCATCTGCTTTCCAGTCTGTCGGCTCTTCTGCTTGGTGTGCAAAGTTTGCCTCTTTCACTGAAACTACAAGGCTAATATAACAGAACTCTCAAAGACATTCATTACGGTTTAGCTACATTAGTCTCAAAGCACTGAGGATCTCAGAAACTTAATGAAGCAATGAACTATAACAAGGCTGAGGGACTTCAAGTAGGACTAAGTTGTAGTACTGTAGCAGTGTGTGCATGAGGGTAGGAGGGAGGTAAATACCTTTAACCTTTATATATATATATATATATATATATATATATATATATATATATATATATATATATATATATATATTATTTGCGTTTAGGTATTTTCAGGCTGCGATCAATCGTCTGTGATGGAAAGCAGTTTGACCAGTGGTTGATATAGATGCAAGTACCATACATGTAAACCAAAACATACTTGTTGTTGAATGAGTCCTATTTAAACCTCAGTCCCCAGCAGTCCACAGCATCTGGTTTTAAAATGCAGCTGGCTCATCTAGATGATGTGTTGTGTACTTTAGAAGATTTTAATATTTACACCCACCTGCTTCAACTACGTCATACCTGTCTGCGTCCTTCCCACTGACGCCTGCAATATCTAGCTCAATCCTCCCGTTCCATTCACATTGTGTCCGCCTGTATCTGCTCACTTCGACACAGGCTAGTGTTTGTGCAGACCCACCCACGTTTAGCCTTGGTTATCTTTACTATCACCTGCCTGCGTTGATGTCTCTTTCTTAATGCATTAATTTGTTCTTCCAGGCTGCAAACAATTTAATCAAGGTTATCTTTGACTTTCAATGCTATTTAATGATGCAGAGCCTCAGAGCAATTTCTAGTTGCAAACTGTAACTACTAGACCTAGGTCTTCAGTTTAGGCCACAAATGTAAAAAAAAAACACCTATATGATGATGCTCATTTCTGCTAACCCTATTATTGGATTGTAGTTGTAGGGTTTAGTGCAAAGCTCATAACAATGCTGTTAAACCTTTTTTCAATTCAAGATTAAACACAAATATTTAAATGGTGCATCATTAGCACACTACCTTTAATATAGCATTGTGAAACTAGTCACCCACCAAGAAACTAAACCCACCCATCTAGGGGCACTGCCGGTGATATTGGGCCCTATGAAAAGATATTACACTATTAAACTCTTAACAGCTCTGACAAAATACTCAATACTTAATTATGTTGTAGGGCCCCTGTGAGTCATTCCTAACTTTTCCCCACATATGGTGCTCCTGCACCCACTGTACAACAGAACATAATTGGTTGATTCGTCTTTCATGTCCTAATTACGTTAGCTGGCTATGTCCAAACCAATGGGAGAGCTCATTTAGCTCTGCCTCAGGGGTGGACAACAGGGGCCGGAGTCCAGCACAATTCACTGATGTTCCAGGTGTGCATGAACAGGAAAAGCACAACACTGTGCAGAAATCTGGCTCTCCAGGACTGCAATTGCCCACCTCAACTCAAACACTACTGTTTAAAATGATTTCTTAATTCCCACAAATCATTAGGCCTTCACTGAAGACCTAGAAAGACCTTAGAGTTCCCCACAGGCACTAAGCAACTCTAACATGACAGCACATGTTGACATATCTTGAGAAAAAATAAGGTTTACCAGCATTTTTAAACAATTTGCAATTTAAAAAGATGTTAAATCAGTGACACTGAAAAGGTGCTACTTATAATACTTTGATTCAGTAGTTCAAACTGTTTCGACAGAATTAGGCATGTTAAAGAGAGTGGGACCACAGTGGGACATTGGCTTAGTTGTGGCAGTCAGTAGTGGAAACTGAAAAAGCATTAACATGTCCAATAGAAATACTGAATACATTGTCCTAAATATATTGTATTCAGTTACATTTTTATTATTATACATTTATTATTATATATATTTACATATATCTTACATATTAAGTTTATAATTCATCTATCAGCACATATGATAAAACTCACTGTTTGACTGTTTTTCATCATGTCATTTTAACTGTTTGTGAATTAAGCATTCATATAATACATTTATATATATATATATAAATGCTATTCTACAGCACTGACAGCAGCCCATGTGCTGTCAGCTACAGAACAGAATGAGATTCCACAAACAAGCAATTAGGAACTAAATGTGAACAAATCTAGATTGCTTTCTACAAATACATTATTTGGGCAAAAGTATTGGGACACCTGCTGATTCATTGTTTCTTCTGAAATCAAGGGTCTTAAAAAATTTTTATCCTGCTTCTGTTGGAGTAACTGTCTCTACTGACCAGGGAAGACTTTCAACTACATGTTGGAGCATTGCTGTGACAATTTTATTGCATTCAGCCACAAGAGCATTAGTGAGGTCAGGATGTTGTATGATCACCACCCCATCATCCACATTTCCCTGACTCATCCCAAAAGCATTAGATGTAACACCAAACATCATTCCAGAGAACACAGTTCCACTGATCCACAGCTCAGTGCTAGGGGGGCTTTATATCTCTCTAGCTGAGCCTGGCATTAGGCACGGTGCCAATGGGTTAATGTTGCTTCATCATCTGCTCCAGAGAGTCCTATTATATTGCAATACTTCTTTACAGGGACTAGACAAGCTGTGTGTGTGCATTTGCACATCTGTGTCAGCAATGCAAAATGGATGCAACTTAAAGTAGCTGAATGCATTGATTAGAAGGAATGTCCACAAACTTTATACTTCAGTAGAAAAAACAGTATTATCATTTGATAGGCATGAGCAACTGTATGTGCAGAAAGGCTCTTTCTGCAAATTAATAAATAAGTAAATAAACAAATAAACAAAATCGTGTGTTTTGGAGTAAAACACAAAGTTGTGCACACTAAACATCATAACTCACCTATACTGTGCATTTGAGCCACAGGACTGAAACTGAACATTAATTAATAAAACAACCTTTTGTAGTGAGCATGAAAGCTGATGTTATGGCTAATGAAAGCTGCCTTAAGACCCTGTGCTCTCCTATTGTGAACTGTTGCTGCCTCCTTGTGGTCAGTGGTGGGATTTTGCATTTACTGCAGGATTTCATCACTGAATAAGATTTGAATCTCCTTCACATTCCACTGAAGGAGTCTCATAAGAAAGACATCAGTAAGAGAGACAAAAAAGTGTGTGGGGATTTACTACACTGACTTTGTCTGAAAGTTTGCAATAATAATAATAGCATTTAAAGATGAAAAAGAAGACCTTGCTGTCTTTTTAAAGTGTGTATGTGGGAATAATACAAATGTTCACCTTCTGTTTTGACCAGAGAAAGCACTTACTAAGGCCCAGTCATATCCATTACACAAGTTACAGTTAGAACTAATTTTAGATGTATGAGATTCAGCGGTCATCAAGACCATGTATTTAAAAAGTCATGACCCAGAGTAGGTTCCAGGACATCACCAATCCCAAGCAGACACTGGCCAACTGCAGACAATCATATTCCAGTCACAGCTGCGTGGTGCGTTGCCACAGATCTTTTTGAGGGAACCACCACACCCCAGGCCTCAGCAGATACTTTAGCACCAAGATTTGTCCAGCACAACAAACGTTGGTTTCTCTGAGAGGGAAGAAAGACAGGCGACAAGCAGCTTCTGCTCCTTTTCTAAACATGTAAAGACAGCAGGAAACACCAAAATCAAAAAGTTCATTAATAACATTAATAATGTTCTTATAATATGTTAATGAATGTGCACATTCCATTCACTCCTGTGCTTCTTTCTATATTAGCTGCATGTGTCTGCATATAGTCGATTATTATGGTAAAAGTCACAGAAAACTCACAGACACAAAAAAACCACTTGACTTCAGTTATACAAATATGGACGAATATTTAAATTACATCCTTTGCTGACACAGATATGCAAATTCGCACACACCCACCCACACACACACACACACACAGTGTGTCTATTCCCTGTAGATAAGTACTGCCAATAGAATATGACTCTCTGGAGCAGATAAACATAAACCTATTGCCACCATGCCTAATGCCCAATGTGGGCTAGAGGGGTATAAAGCCCCCCCAGCACTGAGCTGTGGAGCAGTGGAACTGTGCTCTCTGGAATGATGGATAGTGCTCCATCCAATACTTTTAAAATGAGTTGGGAACGAGGTGAAGTGGTGTTCTTCCAACATCCTGACCTCACTAACACTCTTATTGAATACAATCAAATCCTCATGGCAATGTGCTCCAAAATCTAGCAGAACAGTAGAGGCAGTTACTCCAACAAAATCAGGCTAATACCCTGGATTCCAGAAGAAACGAGCATGAATGAGCAAGTGTCCCAATACTTTTGTCCACATATTGTACATTAACTTTCAGAATTTACAAGCAATAAAACTGTGTTTTTTGCTGCTCATTAGTGTGACTTTCTGCTAAATAAAATGCTTTCCGCAATTATTTCATTTCCTGTAAAAGAGCATTGGGTCACACTTTAACTGGAGTGGCCCTTTTAGCTGAAAAACACTCATCAGACTCTCAGTAACAGATCAACAACATATCATTGATGAAGCAGCATCTGAACATTCAGTAGATTATCAAGAGACCTTTACTGAAGTATATGTATTGCCAATAGAATAGGACTATCTGGAGCAGATTGGTCCCATGCCAAAACATTTCACTTTACTAGGAGAGTCCAAGTTCAGATCTGTGGACATACACCTGAAAAAAACACTGAGAAATCCTCATCTAACAGGTCTGATACAGACCATCTTGACCTCCTTAACAAGCTGGGAACTGGATCGTAACTGGATTAGGCTGAGATTAACGGGTCAGGCTGAGGGTTAGAATTAGGTTTTGGGTTGAGGGTAAAGTTAGGATTAGGACTAGGTTCTGGGTAAGACTGGGTTAGTTTACACAGAAGTAACATATGAACAGCAAATCTACTTAATGTAAGTAACACATCTACAGAACGTCTTAGAGAAGTATACTTACATCTGTTTTCAGATACTGCACTGATATGCTGTTGATGTTTCACTGATGCTCTGTTAAAATGTATTGATCATCTACAAATGACCACTCAGAATTAACTATTACTGAGCACTGCTGCAGAAGTTTTAGTTTAGCAATGTAAAAAAGTTGTGTATGGGATCTCTGTCTCTAATTTAATGTGTGTCACAATTTAGCTCACACACTTTGACTAGATGGGACGTGTCATACCTAGGTACAGAAATGGCCATTGTGAGCGAAGAATAAGAATGAACATATTACAACTTATGAATAACTGCTGTGTCTGCCTCTAAGCTTTGGTTTAATCCATGGTGTGTCATCTTTATTTTTGTTATTAGCTATGTAGCCTTTAGTATGCTAACTTGCAAGCTACCATTCTGAAGCAGCTAATGATGCTGTATCACAGTTTCATTACCGATGGAGAAGTTGACAACCAAAAGAAGGTTTTTGAGGGGTATTTTTACCCATTCCTCCACCATCTCCCAACATTGGGAGGGTAAAGACGGACACACACCTCCAGTTTTCCAATGCAGCGTCACCGGGCAACCTCAGCGCTCTGAGGAAAGCTCTGTGTACCAGGGTTAGAAACATTGCCAGTACCGGCCAGCATTACACTGGAGTGATGTGAGGAGAAAGTGCCATCTACCCACCCTGGAGGCCATTGTGCTGTCCCAGGGGCCCCGGCTGCCGATGGCTAGCAGCATGACCAGTATCCGAACTTGTGATTATCTGGTCATAGTCACAGCGTCTTATTAGCTATAGCGATTGCCTATACACACATGAGCTAGGAGGCATAGAATATGAAAAACTGGGCAGAAAAGTGGGCAATGTTCACTAACCAATCCACAGATCACCATACAGTTCAATAACATCACTTATAATTGAACAGCTCTACAACATGACTGTTAACTAACTAGCTGAAAGTGTTAATCAAGTCAGGCTACAAACTACCAGGTGAACTCTGATTAAACTCTGCCTGTAAAGGTAAAACTACAAATAATAAGGACCATAGCTACATGCTTTAACAGCATTTAGTGAAGTGCACTTACTAAACTTTATATTAATATGTTTAGTATGTATATAGTTTTTGTCCTCCTGTAGAGCATCAACCTGAGCCTCACCACAAGCATTTCAATGCATAAATGTCCTGACATGTTGTGCAAATGACAAATAAACCTGAAACTTGAAACTTAAATAATTGGATTGGAACCTGTCCACATGTATCTAGTTCATCTCCAGCAACATTTCTATAAACATGAAAAAACAGGCCTTAAACACTCATTACAGCATGCTAGCCCAGCAGGTGGCACTACCAACTCACAGTGTCAACTTTCTCAAGATCAGGTGTGAAGGTAAAATATACATTTTCCATGTGTGTTGTCAGCCACGTGTACTACATAATTTAAAGATCTGCATCTAGTCCAAATGCCTGTATGTGTTTTTGCTCCGTCCAGGTTATCAAGGGAGCATCAGGAGGTGACTGGCACAGTGTCCTTTCTTCCTCAAGTCTGTCCCACTGACTTACTGGCGTACTGGCATACTTTGTATTGGGAAATGAGGAGGGTCTCCTTAATCCAGTCTCCAACACCATTATTTCAGTTGTCAGCATAGGATGTTCTGTAACAGTGCAATGAATGAGTAAACTCTGTTGTTAGCTAGAGAGTAAAGTGGGGATCAGAAAAAATGTAGTAGTAGATTATAGCATATTTGAGTGGAGTGGTAGATGATAAATCCCTTTACTGTCCTCCACCAAAAGGTCAGTTGTCATAGAACATAGTCTACATCATACATATATAATATCACCACTGTCACACAAACCCTTTGATTTCATTTTTGCAGTTTTTGATTCAACTCTGACTGATGTTCTTTCCAAAATGACTTCGAATGAAATACAATTAGACGATATACACTATATGGGCAAATGTACTGAGACACCTACACATCGGTTGAGAAGGCCTGGTTTGCAGCCTCCATTCTAGTTCTTTCTAAAGGTGTTCTATGAGGTTGAGGTCAGGGCTCTGTACAGGCCATTCAAGTTCTTCCACAGCAAACTCAACCAACCTTGCCTTTATGGACATTGCTTTGTGCACTAGGGGGATAGTCATGCTGGAACAGTTAAAAGCGTACAATTGACCAAAATGTCTTAGTATGCTGAAGCTCTTTAGAACCACCCATCCTTTCACTACTGTTTGTAAAGGCAGACTGCATGGCTGTGGTAATGGGATGGAATGAAACACCTTAATTCAATGATACTTTTGTCTATGTAGTGTATAAGTAATCTCGATTCCAGGCATTAGTACTTTCAATGTATGATAACTACTCTCTAACTACATTTATGGATTATGTTGTTTTGCTTACAAATGTCAGGATACTCATTTTAATTGGCATAATGATTGAAGGAATTCTGACCCATTGCTGCCTCAGCTTAATGATGTTGGTGGTTTAATTGCATAAACACCCTTTTTTTAGGTCCTACTGAGTTAATGTCTGGACTTTGGTCATTCCAAAATTTTACATTTCTTTAGGCTGAACCGTTTCTTTGTAGTCATACTTGCTTGGTGGTTATCTTGCTGCACAACCAGCTAACAATTAACAGATACCCTGATATTCTGATACAATCCAGAATTCACAAGTCCATTAATAACAGCAAGCCATCATGGTCCCCAAACCATGATACTGCCACCCCCATGCTTCACAGTTGGGATGAGGCCATTGTGTTGGAATCATAATGTTTTGTGTTTTTTTTTATACAAAGCTCTATTTTGGATTCATTCCAATAGGCTTTTGGCTTATTCATGTGGTCCTGAGCAAACTTTCCATGACCTGAAGTGTTTTTTTATTTATTATTTTTGGATAGTAGTGCCTTTCTCCTTGCTATCCTCCCGTGCACACCATTCTTGTTCATTGTTTGCCTGCTGGTGGACTTATGACCACTAACATCATCTGAATGCAAAAGGCCTGTAGGTCCTTAGATGTTGCCCCGGGGTTCTCTGTAAATTGCCATGTTATTTGCCACACTTTTGAGTGTTTTGCAATGCAATCACTCTTTAGGAGAGTATCAGTTGAATTACCTCTCTCACAGTGTATTGGTGGAGCCCAAACTTTTTAGAAATTATTTTGTAACTTTTTTCAGCCCTTTGAGCTTCAATAAATTTTTTACATATTATAATTACATTTAATAAACAGTGTTATTAAATAATTTCATTTATACACACACAAAGTCACATAGCTCTGGGTTCATTAACATCCCCTTAGGACACTGGGGGTCAGTATGGTGGTACAACATACCTTGACAGTACCACGGCCTGAAATTAAAGCCACATGCTTTTCACAGTATACTATGTATATTGGAGCTGGGCAATATGACCATATTTTATCGGATTATGATAGATTTTGTAATTATGATACACAATATGATTTTCCAAGCATATCAAATTTATTGGTAGTGCTTAAAAAACACTGATCAACTGCAGGTTTCATTACAAACAGCGTAATTAGACTGGTTTAATTGGATGAAGTGCAGCAGATGTTGTAGAAAAATCACTATTCTCAGTACGGGAGAGGATCTGAATAGTACTGTTTAAGAATCGGTTGCTACTGATGTATTTAGTCTGTGATTACATGTATCATGATAAATATTGTGTATCGTGAAAATGTCTTTTGTACTTTGTGTGGATCCTCATTTTACTCTCTTCCAAAGCAGATGATTTTCTTCCAGTATTTGGTTCGTATTCCTAGTTGTTGTTTCTGTGACTATGCCAGCCTTTTTTCGGCCTTGAGAAGAGTCCCATCCACTACCATTGTGTAACATCCAAAAAATGGCAACTTTTACAAACATGCTATTGAACGATAACCCTGAAACACCGCGCTTTTAGTAAATCTGTCATTGTCTTTTGTCATGAATTTATGGTAAACTAAATATGATAAATTAAAACAATCAAACCGCCATTGATTGTTTTAATTTATCCAGGCATCTGTGTGTCATTATGCTTATGCATTGTGTGTGTTTTTCATCCCATCGTGTAGATTTGTGTTGTTTGGATCCAGGAGGTGGTGTGACAGATGTTGGTCAGCTTTGTGGGGATATTGGAGTGGGTGTGTGGGTGTGGGTGCGGGTGGGTTTATCTGTAAAACTCCTGCTGTCTCTCTAATCCTTGGTGTAAGCGTATTCACAGACACACACTCATATAGACACAAACAACACACAGTGCAGTTTTTACTATGTCAGTGTGTCAGGGTTTTTTTTATTATCCATTTCTGAATCCCTTATTATTCATGGCTAAAATTTTGGGTCTGTATTTGGACTCTTGGCTTCTCTTTTTCCCTTATGGTCATTCAGGTGTGGGATCAGGTGTGGCATTCATTTTTATGAACCAAAGCATTCGTGAAGGCCACAAGAGCTGGGAGTTCATAACCTCGTCCAGTGCACGTTTCTGTTTTTCTTATTGGTCCTCATGATCCGTCTGATCGGCATTCGCTGCAAATGGGATTAGAGGAGGCGGGGTAATCTGGGGCAGCCCTTGGAAGTGAAGGCTGTGCGGTGAAAAAACGAAAAATGCACTGTCTTTAAACGAGAAAACGCAGCCAGCTCGCGTTATGCTGACTGCAGCATTATAAAGCAGGCGAAATCGTTGCTTGTACTGGGGAGCTGTTAGTGTCCAACTGTTTCACTGAGTTGAGGAAAGCTTGTTAGGTTGCAAGAAGTGGGCTGTACCAACACTTGGTCGTAAAGCTAGCTAGCTGGCTATCTACATGGCTAGCCAGTTAGCCAGATAGCCACTTCGCTGAGAGACCCACCACCCAAAGAATCAAACGAGAGATTAAAGCCATTATCTAGCTATAATCTTCCAGAGCGGATATTCAGCGCTGTTTACACTGGGCCAGTCTGACCAGGCGACTCGTGGAGATGTACAAGAACTGACAGGTAGGTCAGCACTGTTTTCTGTGTTATTTAATAAACTAAAGCAGTCTGAAAACGGGCGACTTGCTAAGCTATCAAAGCTGGGTTTGCTAGCTATGCTAGGTTTTCGCTACTAGTTAGCTAGCTAGCTAGTTAATCTGTCAAAACGTTTATCTCCCAAAATATTTATACAGTACGAGGCACAGCCATACATACAGTCTGTGTGTGCTGCATATGATGAAACTAGTTAGCTATAGCTAGCTAGCTAGTGTTAGCTATCTACCACTTCTACCGTGTGACTTGTGTCGTAAATATTTAGCTAGCTAGCTAGTGTATGAATAAATAAATGTGTTTTAGCGAGTTGACTACTTGGCTAACTAAATGTCTTGGTGGTGGTGGTGGGTTTAATTTACCGGAGGAACCGCGTTTAGCTCCGGCGTTCATCCAGCGAGAAGTCGCAGCTACATCGGGAAGGGTTTCCTAGCGGTAGCTAGCTAGCTAGCTCAGTAGCTTCCAGGCTAACGTTACCTAGCAACCTAACTGCCTGTTCGCTATACTAACTGACCCACTTCTGTAGCTGCTGGTTGTCATTTCTCACATCTCTGCCTAAAATAAGCCTGGTTGTGAATCTGTTGAATTAACCAGCTGCTCGAAACACACCATATCTGTTAGCCTGCCGCTAGCCAGCTAATGCTAAGTATTTTTGGCAGCTAGCTGGGGTTATCTTCTCCTCCTCGCCGGCGGTGAATCACACTGCAGCTCGTGATTAACGCCCCTATTTAACTGACCACACGGCCGCCGTTTGGGTGCACGCTTACGGGACGCTTTATGCATATTGGTTTCACTTCGATAGCGTCAGAAATGTGGCCAAGGAACCGTTTTACACGGTGGCTGGGTTTGCCTGGGTTTGCCTGGCTTCCCCACCCTAAAAGGGCCACGTTTACTCACCGGAGTCTGCCTGAGCCCGAAGCCGGAGAGAGTGCGGCCAAGGCGGCAGAGACAGAGCGCGGATTCGCTCCGGGCCCTGCTGATTACAGCTGCAGCGAAACACACCCAAAAAACCCTGACACGCTCACGGTGCCTGGCTGCACACACACAGCCCTTTTACGCAATCTACACGCGGTTTGGGCTTTCTGATCGGTGTAACGGGTTAAGGGGTCTCGTGTTGTTTCGTATACTCTTTTATTGGCGTCAGATTTGCAAGATTTTGAAGAAATTCCCCCTGTTGGCCAGCTGTGCGGCACAGTGTGTGAGTATCGCTGGTGCAGCTCCTGTAGATCCTGTTCTGTAGATACACCTGGAGATAAAATTCCAGGGTGTATCTGCTCATCATTTATGGTCAAAATGTCTGAAATGACCGAAAGAAATGCTTGTGGAAGCAAGAATATCTGAACACAACTGTTTTACAGCACAGTCTATGGGATCCAAAGGCATCCTTCATGTCAGCCGGTGGATTATAACCAATGCAGCAGTTTGTGTGGCAGCATCTACACCCAGGCTGCTTCTGTTTCTTGCTCAAGACCTTGCTAGCTAACCCAGGGATACATGCACATACCTTAATGCACTGTATTTTTGTAATCCCCATATCCACTAGTTAGACATTGTTTGGCACTGGTAAATATAAACCAGCACCATCACCATCAGCCTTGTGTGAATTCAGTGTAGATCTATCTGTGGTTCGGTTTGTCTCTGCTCTGGGCGAACCAACATGACTGGACTGCTCTTGGCAAAGCAACAAAGAGGTGTAGATTATGGTGAGAAAATGAAAGCTAAATGTCTCATAATACACATTTCTAATTTGGAGACCAATTAGAAGAGAGACCAAAAAAAACAAATGGGTAGTTTGTTATGCATTAAACACCCATTTGTTTGTTGTGATTATTGCTCCTAATGCTCTTACCAAAAAGCCTCAGGCCTTCCCTTCTGTGAATGGCTTAGTGTGTTTATACAGTATACAGAGTGGTATTGTTGCTCTTCGATATAGGACTGAGTAAAATGGCAGGGAAATATGATCATATTTGATAGACTGAGTAAAGAAAAGTGAAAGTAAAATTTTATCCTATTCCCTGAAGTCCACATTTGACATCTGTTTTGGTTTATGTACAGAACCGCCCTCATTTATTTTTACATGACTCTTTTATTCCTTAAAATTAAACGTATCTTGTCATTCTGTTCTGATTGGCTGCTCTGGATTGTGCCTCATTCAAACAGCCCTTCCTAGAAAGTGCAAACTGCTGTAGGCTAAATGGGTGCATGTGTAAATACAGTGCTGTAATGTAATAATACACTATACAATACACCATGTCCTAATGTTTGTGGATACCCCTTCTAACAAATACATTCAGCTACTTTGAGTTGCACCCATTGTTGACACAGATGTGCAAAGGCACACACACACACACACACACACACACACACACACACACACACACACACACACACAGAGCTTGTGGAGAAGTACTAGAGTAGAATACAGTAGGACTCTCTGGAGCAGATAAACATGAACCTACATACATAAATATGTACACACTATTTCTGATGAAACAATGGATTTTTGTTCAGTTTTTTGTTTGTTTGTTTTTTGAAATATGTGAAAATGTTTTGGTAGATCTAACTAACTACTACTACTATCAGATGAATTGTGAGTAAATCATCCCTGTATGAAGGTCACTCAGTGAAAGGCATCAGGTGTTTTGCTGTAGTTGTTGTGTAGTCAAATGCACCATGATGGTTTCTGTTTTGACCTACATTTGAAAAGGTTTGGCTCTATAGCGTACTTTGTCGTGAACGGCTTTCTTTTCAATAGAAAAAAGGCCTATCGTCAATGTCTTTTGTCAAGACTTTGTTGAGTGTAATCTAGGGGGGAAGGTCTATTAACCTTTCCACCTTTAAAAAATTCAGTGTCAGTGAATAGTTTGACTGAAAAGTGTCAGTTGGGGAGAAGAATAAGAGACAGATGAAGAGGGATTAGATGTAGGTCAGCACAAGGTGCATGTGGAGGACCTTTAACACAGAAAACACGGAGTTAGTGAGCAACTCTGGTCTTTTTTTTTATTATTTTAAAAAGAGAAAGTCTCAAACCAGAGCTACAACCCAAAGTGTTCTACTACCTTACCAGTGTCCCATGGTTTTGAATAGTGGTCACCACCCTGCTTCTGGAGAATTTCCTACCTACAGACTCCAACCATAATCGACCCCATCTGTCCATCTAATTCAGGGTTCTTCAGTTCTGGTCCGGGATGGCCCGATATTCTTCTAGTTTGGTGATTTTTCTGCTCAAGCACACCTGATTGAACCCATCAGCTAATTACCATTATTAGTTGGTGTGCAAGAGCAAAGAAATGAGCAAACTGTGCTTTACTCCAGCCCTCAGTTCCCCACCCTGATCTAATTACTGCCCTCAGACGTACTTGATTAGCTGAATGAGGCGTGTAGGATTTGGGTTGGAGCTGAAACCTGCAGAAAGACAAATCTACACTGGGAGAAGGGTACTGCTTTAGAGCATATTTCCATTATTAACTTTTGTGTGTGATGATCAAGTCAATGCATAATAATTATTCTATTATGAAAATAATATAGTATTTGGTTTGTGTGGCGCCATAGAAAACACCAGTGAGCTAACATGCCATGTGGGAGACTGTGGTTTGATTCCTGGTCTAGATGACTTTGCACCTATACACCAATAAGAGTCCTTGGGCAAGACTGCTAACACTGCATTGGCCCGTCTCTGTAATACGTGTAACATTGTAGGTCGCCCTGGATAAGAGCGTCAACTGAATGCTGCAAGTGTACATTTATTAAGCACCTTTTAGATGGATACTTTTTTGTATTGTAAAATTATACCTCCTGCACTATTTGTTAGGGTTAAAAGTGAGGATTTTTAGATACAAAGTAAATCATTGTTGACAAGTTTCAGGATTACTCTCAGTCTGGTCCCATGACCAGATTTACAGTAATTGACCAACCTCGGCTCTGCCCAGAGAGGCATTTTTTACCAGCTGTTTTACTGCACACTGACAAATCCCATTCAGCCTGATGAGACATTGTATCACACATCTCTGTCTACCATGTAATCGAAGTAATGTTAGCCTGGTGGCAAAAAATCTAGTGCAATTTCCAGTCTAGCCTCAACACAAGAGGTTTTGTTCCCTAGCAAAGTGGTTTAAACGGGAAACGCAGCTTTTGTAGCAAGTTTTTTTAGCAAATGACTGTCCAGTTTAAATAGAAATTAGGATTTTTAAAGTGGGAATTTGAGCCAGTCTTCCAACTGTGGTTACAAAATAAGGCGTTTGTGGGTAGAGCATGGACAGATCAATAATCCATGTCTAGTTGCAAATCAGTTTTGCTATTTGGCTGCATAAATTAATTGAATGATTTAAAAATTTTTGTTTTGCAGCTTCTACTGCAAAGCTATCCAACTACCCACCTGTTGTATTTGTAATTTGCTAAAGCTATTGATTCACTAGATCCTATAAATGGAAAGTGTGAACTGTAAGGATGATTTTTAAATGTCCTTGAGCTAGTTTGGAAAGTGACCGGTTTAATATTTAAACATGACCTTCTAATGACAGCTGGTCGGTAGAGCTCAGCTGTATGGTGTTTACTGTTGTCATGCTAATCTGCTCCACAGTGAACACATTGTTTCAAGCAAATCAAATAAATATATTTTCTTATTTATTTTTACTGGGAATTGATATTGTTTAAAAAAAGAAATCAACACTGCTTCCTGAACAGTATTTCTTCCATACCTTATATTTGGGCTAATTGTTGCTGGAAGCGGGTGGACTGGACGGGACTAATCCAGAAGTACTAACACTTCTGATATTTAGACGGCCAATCAGCAGTCTAATTTTTGTAACAAGCATTCTCTCTGTACCCTTAAAAAGGATGCTAGTTCGTCCTAGAGGGATCAATTACTGGAGCTATCTTTGTTTCCCTTGTTCACTTGTGCACTCCTTCACAAAGTCAAAATATTATAAAAAAATTATAATTTAGGAGAAAGTGGTTTGCTTGTTCTAAATTTGATGGGTTGCAAACTCGCATTATGTAAAACAGCCTCGAACATAAAGTAGTGTTGCACCAATACCAGTACTGTATCAAGCAAGCAACATGTCAGTGTTGTGATTATTTCACAGTTAAGACAAGCAGCAGCAAAAATGGTCGCTTCAGGTTCTGTTATGCCGGTTTTTGACAGGTTTTTCCATTGCTTTGAAATGAAGCTGTTTGTTCAAGCTTAGTACCATTTATTCTTTCTTACTCGTACGTGTTTCCATACTGTGGCAGTGTTCATCACCATTTAAAAAGGTTATTGAAGGAGTAAAAATAGATTAGGGTAGAAAAAGTATTTTGGTGTGATGAAGGTACTCTGTATTCACAGATACTTGAGGGTCTGGTATCTGCCTTGATATCAAGAGGGAAAAGGAGGTATCTCAGCTTTCTTCAAATAAACTCAGTATCCTGTAAAACTTGATAGTGACCCAAAGCTCTTTCTGATGTTTGTTTCTATGGTTATTTAATGAATCAAATAATTTACGTAGTCTGGTCAAATAATGTGGCTCTGTTTTGAATTCTCTTCACCTTGTCTTTTACTCGCATGTATTAAAACAGCTGGTCATGACTTTTGTTTTACAGTTTGTATGAGAATTGTTTGTTTGACTGAGTTGCTAGGCGAGAAAAAGGAGAAAATATAATATCCCGGAAAATATAACATCCTCATTTGTGACTTTACACACATGGCTTTAATTAGTCATACCAAATCCAGCAGCCTTGAAGTGGTCTTGGAAAATGTTTTCTGTTTCTGTGTGGACTATTTAATTGTAAAAACAGCAACAAAAGGGCTGTAGATTAGATTCAGTTGCTTAAATACGTAATCTAATTATGCTGGTGTGTCTGTGTGTATATGTATGTGTGTGTATATAATGTGTATATGCATATGTAGATAGATATAGATGACCGATGGATGGAGAACAGTAGAGCAGTGGAACTGTGTGCTCTGGAACGATGGTGCTTCATACATTTGGGTTGAGGTGGTGTGGTGATGCTCCAGCATCTTGACCTCACATATTACCAACTAGTCATTGTTAGTTTACTGAGGCTCCTTGTATTTTTATAAAAAAAAATTGATTTGAAAATAGAAAGCCAGCTTCACTGTGGATTTGTCACTGGGTTATCTCCCATGCAGGTGTTTTGATGAGAGGGGAGGGGGTAACTTATAGTACCCTTGTAGACCGGGATAGAGAGAATGATGAGAAAATAGCCCAGACCACTGAAGCATGTTAACAGGGTAAAGCGGTTTGTCTGTGCTTGTCTCCAGAGTAATGCGCTGTGAATACAATGATTTTTTTTTTTTTTTTTCCTTCTCTTTCTAACACACACACTCGCTTACACACGCCCTGCAGTGCAGTCAGATCTAATCTGAATGTGAGAAAGTGCAGACCAGTCTTTGCAATGCTGTCTTTGACAGCTAGTCCAGGATAGTCACCTGTCATTCTGGGGGAAATGGCTCCCTTTTAACCTGAATAATTTATCACTCTTTCTCTCTTTCTCTTTCTTTCAGATAATAGCTGTTTGTGGGCTGCTGTGCGCTCTACCACACCTTCCAAAAAGGAGCATCCCTGCAGCAGAAGGCCGACGTGTTAACCTGTTGGACTTCTTTCTCCTTTCTATGGATTATTCATACTCTCTTGCACGTATGCACATGCACACTCATACACTAATGTAACTGTAGGCATGGCCCAAGTCGCTTGGGCTTGAGACCGCATCCCTCCGAGGCGCTTATGTAATGCTCCGTCATCGGCCAAGAAACAACAGCTGGCCGCAACACAGAAGTACGTGAGGAAGTCCCTGAAGTCTCCTAGGGCAAAGCTGAACTTTTGGTTTTCCATTTCGTCTCCACACACACGCTCACCGGAGTGTTTCGGAATTGCTTTAATAGCCCTGTGGTCTTTATTTCAAAGTCGCTCCACTGACCTGAATCAGGGCTCAGGAGTTTCTGGAGTGAGCTTTCTCTATTTTAAGATTCGAAGGCAGTGCTGCGCTTCAGGGCATTTCTTTTTTTTTTTTTTTTTTTTTTTATAATTGTTTTTTTTTTTTTATTTGACTTATTGCTCGTGTAGATGGTTAGCAAACTGTCCGTGCTATTAGGAATAGGCTTGAAGCATCCTCTAGTCTCAGTTGTTGCCTATATCTCACAAACTGAGTGTGAGAAGTCTCTCTAAACTGATCCCTCACTGTCTTTGGCCTTTTGGCCCAGATCAAGAATGCTTCGAGTTGGTAAAGAGAGGCTTAAACATGCTCTGTGTAGTGATATACAGTGTTGATTGAAATGACAAAAGGTATTTTTACGTTTTTCATTAGAGCAGTGAGATCAGAAGCTTGAGCTGCCAGTTATTTGTGTGCCAACATCATAGCCCTTCCAACATTGCTGTAAAAAAGAAGACGGTAGACGTGTGGAGTCTATTTTATTATTATTTTTTTTACTCCATTTTACTGTGTTTTTTCAGGTTTTGATTTAGTTTAGCTGTTTTTCTAACCAAACACCAGGCCCTCTGGGGAGGCTTTGAAAGCTTTAAACTGCACTCAGAGCTCATGTGCCTGTCAGGAAGGCAAAGCTTCTTTCTTTTTTCCCCCCTACTAAGCCAACATTTGCTAAAGATACAAAGACAAACTGACTAAACCAAGTCATAAAGATTTTCTTCTCTACCTCTTTAAGTTGTACTGTAAAACCAATTTCTTTTCCACAAAATTCACTCAGTCTTTAAATTATACGGTCTTTAAGTTTCACATACAGGACTGGATTAATTAAACACACAATTTACTTTAACACTATTCTTAAACTAAATTACTTAATTACTTCCACCAAAAACTTGAGCCATATTTTTATTTTATTGTTTGGTTATTCTACTGCTTTTTGTTGTCAGTGTTTTTACTTTGAAAGGGCTTTTATGACTGTGCTTATTTACAGAATCGGACCCTGCGTATAAGTGCTGTCTTTGTGGCACTGCTAACGGTTCGCAGAGAAGCCAAGCAAAGTACAGAGAACCTACTTTTTAAGAGTTGCGTCAATAATTTTAAGTAAGCCATTCACAGGAACTTTCATTTTTTTTCTTGTTTTGTGGCTTCTAGGGTTCAAGAGATAATAAATGGACCTCATTATCCTGACCTGTGCAGTGTAGAGCGCTTTAGCCCAATCCCTGCTGTTTAATTTTTTTTCTTGCTCTGTACCTTTTATTGTTTGTTTAAAACTTTTCTGCTGAAACTATGCAGAGGCTGTGGCCTTTCTTTACCTTGAAGCGAGGGAGAAAAGAAGTGTCTCTCCTTCCTTAGTCTCTACCCACACCTTTTACGCATTCACATCCTTGCTCACTGAGATTGACATTTTTCCTGTGGCGGATGCTCCTGGTTTTCCCTGGGTGATGCCAAGCAGCAGTAAGAGTGGGGGTGTGTCTGGCCCCGCCTCCCCACCCCACCCCACTGTTCCGTCCCGCCCCCTCCGACCCAGTCGCTATGTTCCAGTGTCCGCAGCGACAGCCTTCCTCGTGGGAGCTACCACACTCTTCTTCTGCTTCACGTGAGTATGCTGTGCCTCACACACAATCAAATGCATAACATGATAAAGTTATGTAAAAAAGGACCCCCCCCCCCCCCAATAAAAACGCTGTAATTTTTTGACATTTTTAAACATGAGCATTTTGTCTTTATGCTATAGTCCTCGCAAAAAAAAATATTTCTTTATTAAAGACATTTCTTGTTTTGTGTTTACTTGTATTACCTCCATCTGTCAGTGTTTTGTCAAATGAAGATCAAAGGTTTTTAATTTAAAGATATTATCCTGCTGTCTCTACTAGATTCTGCAGCATTGCTATAAGGATTTGATTGAATTTAGCAACAACAGTGTTAGTGAGGTCAGGAAGTTGGATGTTCACCACCCAACTCATCCCAAAAGTATTGGATGGAGCAACATCCATCATTCCAGAGAACACCTGTCCAGAGAGTCCTGTTCTGTTGGCAGTACTTCTCTACAGGGACTGGGCAAGCTGTGTGTGTGTG
Source organism: Salminus brasiliensis (assembly GCF_030463535.1). Lineage (NCBI taxonomy): Eukaryota > Metazoa > Chordata > Actinopteri > Characiformes > Bryconidae > Salminus > Salminus brasiliensis. The sequence goes on from NC_132881.1 coordinate 40,089,534, forward strand.
TGTGTGTGTGTGTGTGTGTGTGTGTGTGTGTGTGTGTGTGTGTGTGTGTGTGTGTGTGTGTGTGTGTGTGCATTTGCACAACCTCTGTCAGCAATTTGCGCAACTTAAAGTAGCTGATTGCATCCATTAGAAGGGGTGTCCACATAATGTATATGTTGCCCGAACTAATTTTATGTTAAATTGCTTGCAAAAACCAGTTGATTTTTTAAATTAGCTAATTTGTTGGGTCAGGGGGGTTAGAGCTGGAAAGACACTAGGGATGCACTGTTATGGGGCTTCTGAGCTGATGCCAGATTCTGATGCCGTTTATATAGTGTAGTCATTGGGACTACCTGGAGTAACGTTACAGATGTATGGAACCATTGCATGCAAAGGGTTACAGATGAAGTAAAACAAACATAACAGGTGCTAGCAATAGCTCTTTGAGTGATTTCCAATGAAGAACCACATGTGATCTCTAAAGAACCATGTTGGTAAGAGATGTGAGTGTGAAAAGCCTTTAAATTGGTAAAGAACCTCTACAGCCAATAATACAAGGTACCTTACCTTTTTTTTTTTATTTTAATAATTGTCTTCTAGTCCGTATCACTTTACACCAAGTGTGTTACATGTGCCAGGAATGCATCTTGGCAAGAGCACGCATGTATGACTTGTAACATAATAAACATACTAGACACAAACACAGACTGCTGACACATATTTAAAAAATTCCGACATTAAATATGATACCAATATGGTTCAGTCTCACAGTGCATCCCTAGAAAGCACCGTAGTAAGCAAGGCGGCTGTACTCCAGGATCTGACTAATTGCATCGTTTCTTAATCATGGATTTTATTACATTCCAGGCTTTCAGGTTCAGCTAATAAGAGCTCAGCATTTTAACTTTAGCCTTTAAAGTGACTGCTTCGCTGAGACGGGCAGCCGTGAAAACACTGAGCTGATTCCCTTTAGTAGTACTACTACTAGTGCTGTCCATTGCCTCACAGTAACTCATAATTGCGCACTCAGGGTCACCAGTTGTGAGCTCTGCACTGTTTGAATCATTCTCCATACGCTCACATAAACTCCACGCACATAAGCTCTGTGTGTTTGGCAGGCAGCCAGACACAGTCACCTCCCTTCTCAGCTTCAGTCATTCAGTTGGTCTGATCCCTCTCTTCTCACCAAACCCTCAGATTAAAGAAAAAAATCAGTGAAAATAGGGCAACATCTGCTGTACACCACCCGAAAAACACAACCATCCTCAAGCACCCTTCATTTGTCTTTCACTTCGTCCACGTTTTTACCTTTCCAGCTTCCAGCCCTTCCAGCATCGCTCTCTTCTAGGTCTTTCTTCCTCCCTTCTGCATCGTTTCCACCTTCCGTTTACTGGCTGCTTTTATGTTCTACTTCATCTCCCCTCCTATCTTCTCCTGTGTCAGTCTCTTTGTCTCTTTACCTGTTTGTCAGTAATCTTTCTCAATCGTTTCTCGCCAGGAAGTTGAGCAGTTCATTGATGTTTCAGTTTTATTGTTTCTATTTTTGTGTGTGTAAGTGTGAGTGAGATGGAGTGGCCAGCTTATAGTCCCAAATATGGGTCAGTGTTCCCATGACAACCAGTCCCCTTTACCTGAATCCAAATTCTTGAGCATCAGCATTACTATCACCAGCCCTGCAGAGTCTCACGCTGTCGAAATATGCATGCATGCATGCACACACACACACACACACACACACACACACACTGTATGTCTTCATACATTGTTTCAGAGACAAATTAATGTTTGGTTTTTTTTTTTTATTTTGTTTGTATTTTGACTGCATTCCTGTGTTTTATCTCTTCTCCTCCAGGTGCCCGTGGCTTTCAGAGGAGTTTTCAGTTGCTGTGCCAATATATAATGGCATCATGTTCCTTTTTGTACTGGCCAACTTTTGCATGGCCACTTTTATGGACCCTGGCATCTTCCCTAGAGGTATCCTACTATCCACTTTTATAATGTTTGTAGTGTGAGTGTGTGTTATGTGCACAGTTAGAGATTACTAATGCTAGGCTGTTGTCAGTCTTCATGCTGTATCTACACGTTTGCATTGGTAGGGGTATCTTGGTTCCATACAGTATAGGTGTAAATGGCAGTTGTGGCAATTTGTGGCCATGAAAACATTACCATGCTAATGATCATGTGCAGTGCATTAATGCTACCACAATGCGATGATATGAAGTGTTCACATATCCTTTTTTTCAGTACATTCAACAAAACCAATTTGGAGTTTGTGTTTGTAGTGGATACACCTAAATATCAGCTACAAGAACACTTCTGATTCAGTTTGGATTCTGATAATGTAAACAGCATTCATATTAAGCCCTTTTCAGCCAAGGTTGAGTTTACATTGGTTCCTGCGGTAATTCTCCCTTTAATGGGGGCTCCTTTGTAACTGGATGTGGATAAACCATGTCTGTGTTTATCTCCCTCATCATTTGAGAAGATTTTAGGCCGAATTACCTGCAATTTCTTTTCTGAACTCAGCAGTGGTCAGAATCTTCCATTAAGTTCCATTCAGATTCATATAATCTGTGTTTAGGGAGAGGTCACCCATCATTGGAGGATATAAAAGATATTTGGCCTTATTGGCTGATGGATGCCATATGTAGTTGCCATACGAATGCATGTATCCAGGATCCTTCAGTGGATATTAAACACATTTCTGAATTACAAAACAAAAATTTCCTAAAATTACAAATTATTTAAAACTAGATTCAGTGTCTTTTCAACTTCAACTTTAAATTTACATGCAACTGATGTAAATGTGGTAATGTGACACTTCTCCTCTGGTAAATCTAATACTATATAGATACAAGAGCTTTGTTTGGCATAGTTTATCAGGCGTCCACCTGAAAAAAAATAGACTGCTAATAAATAGTGTTTCTGAGAGGGATACCTTCTCGGTACAAAGAAAGATCTCTTGCAGATAGGCCAGTTAAGTCATTTACAAAATACGATTTTTCCCCCCTGAGTTATTTCAACATGGTAATAAGAGAGCTGTGTCAGTGATTGATGATGGATAAAGTGAAATGCCTCAAGTTTTTTTTTTTTTTGTATGCGTGTTAATTTCAGCGGAAGAAGATGAGGATAAGGAGGATGATTTCCGAGCTCCACTCTATAAGACTGTGGAGATTCGTGGTATACAGGTGCGCATGAAGTGGTGCTCAACTTGTCGATTCTACCGACCACCTCGCTGCTCACACTGCTCAGTGTGTGACAACTGTGTGGAGGTATGGATCCATTCATAACCTCATACATACACATACAAACCCCTTTTTACCACCCACAGTCCCCAGTCTCCTTATCTCTCTCACTCTCTTAAGCTCGCTCTCTTAGACCATTCTTGCTGCTGCTGTGTTGACAAGATCTAGCTGTTTTATTAGGCTAATTAAGTAGAGTGTACCTGATCTTAATCAGCCTGTGTGTGTGTGTGTGTGAGTGTGAGTAAGCATATGTGTCCAGATGCCTTGAAAGTAAATCTCTCTCTCTCTCTCTCAATCTGTGTGTGTGTGTGTGTGTGTGTGTGTGTGTGTAGGATTTTGATCACCACTGTCCGTGGGTGAATAACTGTATAGGCAGGAGGAACTACCGCTACTTCTTCCTGTTCCTGCTCTCTCTGACTGCTCACATAATGGGCGTCTTCGGGTTTGGCCTACTCTTCGTCCTCAACCACACACAGGAGCTCGACAGAGTACACTCCGCCGTCACGTATCCTTCTATGCTATGTGGGTTTGTGTGGGGAACCATTAGTAAGTGCTTCAGTGCACTAAATTACCAGTTTTTGCACCTACATTATGGGTCTCTTTTGTAGGTTTGCGATTACTGACTACAGCCTGCATGTTGCTGCACAATTATTCAAGATTTAAAAGTTTATTGTATATATGCACAGCAGAAACAAGCAGTTACACTGTACAATGAAATTCTTACTTTGCAGTTCCTCCATTTACTGACAGTCTTATGAATATCAATATAAAAAGAGAGAAACAGAATATAATAAATATAATTAAAATACTAAAGTAAAGCTAAGTTAAGAAAGTTAGAGTCGAGTAGAGTTGCATATGTAAAATGCATCGTGCAAGTACAAAAGTAAACAGTATTTGAACAACAGTAGCGGCCCGATGGTAGGAGCGTGAAGAGGCTGTGTTGAGGGTGTGTAATGTGATAATGCTGTGGGCCCTCCTGATGCCCCTGGTCCTGTAGTGTGTTCCTGTTGTGAATTATCCTCCCTCTACCTCATCTGACCATAGTAGTAAACAGATATGCTCTAGTAAAATATTTATAAATATAAATGCATTGGTTTTATGTCTCTTCTATTTATATTTATATCTCATATTTATTTTATATTATCTTATATTTATATCTACTCCCTAATTTTCCATTGATGACGTGAAGGCATGCAGGGGTCTTTTTCTTCATAGCCAGATGAAAGTTTTTTTTTTTTTTTTTTTATTATTATTAGATCTATACCTGCATCTTCATTAGGCTCTGATCAGGTAGCTCTGCTGGTTTGTTACTGGGCTCGTTGAAGACTGCTGAGCATTTCAGTAACCCGGTCCGGCTATGAAGGGATGCTTTGATTTCTAAAATGGATGTGATGTGATGTGATGCAGTCCGTTCTGTGTTTAACAGGTTCTGGATATTGTGTGTAAAGGGGAAAAGTAGTTGTTTTGTTATTAATGGTGGATTTTTGTGAATTATTTGTGAACTAATGGTAGTTTATTAACCCTTAACCTGATGCAAGGCCTTCTTTCGGGCTTGATAACTCAGGAACACTCAGCAGGGTGTAGCATCTCTAACCATAGAGATTAAATAATGTATATAGACAAACCCAGGAAAACAGTTCTGTATATTAAGACAGCTTTATACTTGGTGGATTTGCAACTGGTGTATTGACCCTGCTCATTGGATCGTTGGTCACTGGTCAAAAGGCAATGTTATCTTTCTTCTACCCATATATTTTGCATGGTGGACTGTTCTCTGCACAGCAGTTGCACTAACTTGATGGTGACACATTGGTTATTTATTGGACTGATACAAACATAAGAGACACTTTTACACACCTCAGTGTCACTTCTTATTTGAGTGTAGGCTGTTAACCAGAAATATTGAGCTGACAGATGTCCTGTGGTCAGACAATGAATATTAATGAAGGGGTAGAAGACGACTACCGCAAACTTTTATATAGAGCCATAGTCTCTAACTGCTCTACAGCTGTATTCACAAGGTCAACAAAATAGGCATGTCTAATAAAGTGGCCAGTGCATGAATAAGGGTCAGTGTTTATATTATATGATAGTGTTTATATATATATATATCATAATTAGCAATAAAAATAGATGTATAATTAGTGTATTTCTGTATATGTGTGTTTGTGTCATTTTCCAGTTGTTTCCTTGACATTATTCTTCTTAGTATGGCTGTTATGTGTGTTGCTGGACTTTTCTTCATCCCGGTAGCAGGCCTTACGGGGTTCCACATTGTGCTGGTGGCAAGAGGCAGGACTACTAATGAACAGGTGTGTCTGTCTGTGTGTCTGTCTATCTGTCTGTGTGTCTGTCTGTCTGTGTGTGTGGGTGGATGAGCATGACATGCACAGTCATAATCTCTAGCAGTCTTGGTTGTTTTGCTGGTCCAACAACGCTCATGTTGGTAAGATTATAATCCTTGTAAGGCAGTTTTATAAACCTTGCGAGTGTAACCTCTACACAGCTTGTAATCTTAATCTTTATGCCCTCTTTCAGTCGCTCCCTCCCTTTGTGTGAATCATAACAGTCACCATACCTGACTGTTATTTCTCCTGTTTCTGCATTTATTTTCCAGAATTGTTATTTGCCATTCAAGCATTTCAAAAAAATATTGTGTACTGTAGCAAACCAATCACAATATTGACCAGATTTCCCATAATCTTGTAAAGATCTAAAATCTTAATTTATTGACCATTTGACCCAGTTTTAAGGTATTTTTTTCTTTTTTTCCATGATTGATTGTTTTACAAAATAAGTTATATTCAGATGATTTAATCCATTTACATCAGTCTCCCTCAATTTTTATTATTATTTTTTTTATGCAGTGCACAATCAAGAGCTCTATCAAGAGCTAATCAGTCCTTCATAATATTATGATATTTGGTAACTTTTGCTGAGTTGGTTTAGCTTGGTACAGTACTTTCGTATGTTCTGCCATTCTGATAAATCTAGCTTGCTGAATTGGCACAACATGGGGCTGTGACTAACTCTTTACAAATGCCCATCAGACAACTATACAACACGCAAACACAGAATAAAGTGTGCTACCATTCAGATCAGTCTTATTGTGTTATTGTGTTATTTGTGACAAAAAGCAAGGTAAGGCTCTCAGTTTTATCTGCATCAGCCAAGGTGTATGTATACAATCTGTGTTGTGTGTGTCTTTTGCCATTGAATTGAATTATGTGGCTGTGGGAGTGGGCAGTGCATTTGAATTACATTTAACAACTAGAGCCGGGATTTATCATGTGTTTTTATTATTTATCATGTGCACAAGGAGCTTGGATCCGGCCATTGGTGTAGTATCAAGTATTCTTTGCAATATATAGAACATGTACATATCGTTTACAGGCAGTGTAGACAGTCCACACAGTATACAGGCAATAAGAAAAGTATAAGAACAATAATATACAGACAGTGTACTTATTATATTACTTACAGACGCAAACATAGAAAATACACACATTCATCAAGCAGCAGATATAAAAAATTAAAAATTCCTAGGAAAACCCAGCAGAGAACCGTTAGATTGGATAGATTTGAATGTTTGTTTCTATGTGCGTGGTTTTTCTATCGCATATCAAATCATTCCATGGAAGCACCATCAGCAGTGGCTTACAAAACAAAATGTGTGCACACAAGTCCTTCAACAGCACGCTAAAGACAGAAATCGGATGCTAACAAACACTAATGTGAAGTGTCTGGGCAGAAATATCAGACAAGCAACATGGCTTGTGATGTAAACATGTTGTGTTTGAAGGTGTGTAAATTATAGTGTTAACCAGAATTGTTGATTTCTCTGTTTTTTCTGTAGGTGACGGGGAAGTTCAGAGGAGGAGTGAACCCTTTCACTAACGGCTGCTGGAGAAACGTGTCCCGCGTTCTCTGCAGCTCACAGGCGCCCAGGCATGTCCTTCACACTTTCAATTACATCCCTGTCTTCACACCATCTCTCCTTTCCATCCACTTACCATTTTGAAGACTTGAGACTCTTTAGAATTCATCACAACAAATTATATAAACACCACTTTCATTTATCCATCATTACACATGTTCTGGTCTTGTGCAAAAGAGGCTTTTCATTGAACATTCTCCATTGATGCATGATTACTGCAGTCCTGGGGTTAATCTGTCTGGAAAACCACACTGTTTCAGGTAGAGCTGTGCTATATTGTAATATGAAATGTTATCTGTAGGAAATGTTGCGGTATAACAGTAGTTCTTGGAGATTTGTGCAGAATTTCAGGATATTAACCCAAATTCTCTAAGCCTGGACTTACCCTCTTGGCATCTTTACAGCTGTATGGGCTAAAGATTAACCCTAAACACGCTTCAAATGAAAAGCAGCCAAATAATGTGTTGTTAAAGATGTTAAAGCTTTCCACCAGTAGCCTCAATATACATAACTATTTTTTTGTTTTACTTTTTAGCTTTAATATGGATAATTTTTTTCTTAAAGCAACATTGAGTAGCATTTTTTAAAAAGGGAAAAAAGTCCTGTATAATGGCTACTCCGGGCTTAGCATGTTGACAACTGCACTGTGTAACTTTGCACAGTGCAGCTTGCACATGTTCTAAGAAAAAGTCTAATGTTTTATATTGCATTGAACACTTGATATAAATCAGTAATAAGCCCTTAATTACATTATTTGTCTTGTGAGTGTGTATGCTTGCCTACTTGGAAACTGTCACAGTGCATTCAGCAATAAAGAAAACATGGTGATGGAAAATATGGCAACGCACAGAATTCTCCAATTCCACTGATTAAAATGCTGATCTTTCTTCTGTTATTCTGTCTTTTGAGACAATCCAGAGATTTTAGAAAATGTTCACATTCTTCTAAACCTTACTGTTGGGGTAATATCAGGGAGTCCGTAACAATGTTTGGTAACGCTTAAAATGCTTCATTTATCCACCCTAGGTACCTAGGCAGGAAGCGGAGGGCTCAGACAGTGTCTGTACAGCCCCCCTTCCTTCGGCCACAGCTCTCAGAGGCACAGCTGGCAGCCAAGGTGCTCGACAACGGTATCCAAGGAGATCTGCACCGGGTAGGTCATCTTCACACACGTCCCTTTGTTCTGTGCTTTTATTTATTTGTTTATTTATTTATCCCCCCCCCCCCCCCCTTCATCTACATTCACAATTGTTACCACTGTCTATGATCAGTTGTTCATTTGTAGTTTTCACTAATTACTGACTCCCTAAACAATGTATGCAAATTAGGTCTATTACTATAATGGCACTATAATAAAGCTTGTTACTGAGAAATTTGAAATGTCACTGCTGGTTCTTGAAACAATCTAATAATTGTTTGATCATATATGAAAGACACTCCTTAATATTGACCGAATATTGGGTGCAAATGCAGGTCATTAACTTTATTCTCTCCTATGTTTAAAGCTAGTGCCAGCCAGTGACACTAACTAGCTACAAAAAATATTTACATGACTTAAGTTAGCATTGCATTTATCATGAGCTTTTTTTATGGTCCTGTTTCACATTACACTGTATGTCCAAGTATGTGGACACCCCTAATGAATGCTTTTAGCTACTTTAAGTTGCATCCATTGCTGACACAGATGTGCAAATGCGCACACACACAGCTTGTCTAGGACTTGTAGAGAAGTATTGTCAGTAGAGTAGTCTAATGTCTTGAGCAGATCAACATGAACCTATTGGCACCATGCCTAATGCCAGACATGAGTTAGAGGGGTATAAGGCCACTGGCATTAAGCTGTGGAGCAGTAGAACTACGTTCTCTGGAATGATGGTGCTCCATCCAATACTTTTGGGATGAGTTGGAAATGAGGTGGGTTGGTGATCATTTACTATCCTGACCTCACTGAAGCTTTTGTCATTGAATGCAATAAAATCCTCACAGCAGTGCTGCAAAATCTAGTAGAAAGCCTTCCCTGGACACTAAAGATGGTTATTAATATATGTCGGTTTGTCTTAAAAGCCAGTTAATCCTGTCTGTGTTGTCACTCTTCTTACCATTTTTTTTTTCTTAAGTGTGCTATTCTATGCTGACTCATGAATTGTCTCTTTCTCTATCTCTCTCCCTCAGTCTAAGAGTAGCTTAGAGATGATGGAGAGTCAGTCTGCTGATGCTGAGCCACCTCCTCCTCCTAAACCAGAGCTTAGATATCCCGGCCTGTCAAGAGGATCCACTGGACACTCTGAAGGTATGTTGAATTAGGGGGGAAAACAATGCTCATTGTGGAGATTGCCAGAAAGTCTGGTAGGTTCTGTTGGTTACTGTGACCAAGAACCCATACTTCAACACAAAGTGCCTGAAGGGTCTGTTTGTTTTTTTATTCGAGTGATTTTAAGCACTTTTTTATGTGAAATCGTATAATTACTCAAAATGCCCATCCCTCACACACATCTTTTATGTATGTATGTAAGTGTTATTCTTATTGTTTTGACTTGTTGTTGACATGGATGCTAGTGTTTTGTGCTAGCATGAAAATCAGAAATCTAAGCTGTATTGAAAAGTAAAAGCTTAAGTGATGCAGTGATCTTAATTGTGTATCTGTGTGAATATTAGTTTTTTTCATGTGTGTCTTAAGTGCTGATATTAACATTTATGAGATTTGGAAATTAAGACCTATCTACCTATATGTTTATGGCTTGTTTTAAGCAGTTATCTGGTGCTTTACTAATAGTTTGAGCTGATTCCATCTGGCAGGTGAGCCAGGATGCAAAGAGCTACTAGAATATTTGCATTGGTGGATGGAGGGGGAGAGGAGTTTCATAAGCAAATTTTAGAAAAATAATAAACTTTTTTTTTTCCTTTTTTTGTGAATATGTAACCCCAGTCTATTTATATGTGGCTTGCATCTGTTTTATATGTTTTGTTTATATTTTTTATGCCTTTAGACAAACTTATTTCCTGTCTCCTTGTTGCTTACATGTCTCTTCTGTTTTCCAGAGAGCAGCCTGTTAAATAAAGCTCCACCAACACCCACCATGTACAAATACAGACCTACTTACAGCAGCCCAGGAAAGAACCACACCGCGCTGACACACGCCTATGCCAACCAGGTAACCTGTGTTTGTGTGTGTCACATGTTTTTTTGGTTTTTTTTTGAGTACTGGTGACAGCATGTACCTCACAAGGGTATGTGTTTACTTATTTGTGTGGATGTGTGAATCAGTCTGGCTCTGTGATTTCATGCAGAAGTCGTGATTAATATGTCCACTATCATTCATCCCTTGCTGCATGTGTCTAGTTATGATTTCTTTCACGCTTGATATTTTTAAATCCTCTCCTTTTTTTCTGTTTTTAATCCATTCTTCTGCATTAATGTGTTTTCTTTCTTTTGATTTGGTTGACCCAGTGGCTTTCAGTTGAACAGTATCAGTAAGTTTACACTGTACTCATTTTTTTTTTTATTTGTACATTTGTGTCTGTGTGTGTGTTGTTTGTCTGTTTCTAAGCCTTTCTCTTACTCTTAGAAAATTTGTCTCACAGGTTCAAGTCTATGATTGTTTAGGCATGCTAACATGAAGTTTCAGTTCTCTGCTGTTTTTGAATATTTATTCTTTTAGTTTAGGGTAGTTTTGTCCTTTGGTCTTTTGTCCTTTTTTTTTTTTCTTTGCATATGCCCTGGTACATCAGTTGGGTAACACTGCACTCAATATCTGATTCCCTTTATGTAAGGCAGTTACTAATTGATAGAAAATTCCAATCATTTTCATTATTCCTCATTTCCATCAGCACACACAAACTCACCATCTGTCCTCTTAGCATAGCTGTGAGAGAAAGGCAGACTTGGATTTAGCAGCACCGTGCACATCTAATGGATGTGTGTTTGAACGAGTTGTGGCTGTACAGCACTGGATTACGGTAGACCAAATTAGAAACACAACACAGCACTACATCATTTTGCTGATTTGCTGATTTTTTTGTCTGTCCATTTTGTTGGCTTAAAGCAGCGCAGTTTTGTTCCACTGGCAGCAAAAAAAGTGATTGATGTTTACAGTTTTTTTTCCTGTGGCATCATTCATACCTTATATGCCATTTGAGCTTTTTGAAGGATTTGGTTCACAATGAAAAATGGAGGAAATGTATGTTTTGCTGGTAGTGTCTGTTAAATCACTGGTGGTGGCACCCTATGGCAAAGATGGCTTATGATGTAGAGAAAATATTGCAAAATGCTTACGTCATTCAGGGTTGCAAATTACATGATACCAGCACTGCCTTTTCCCCACAAATCTACGGTGTGGACTTCTGATTTGTCCATCCTTGCTTGTAACCACCACGGCGTCTGTGAATTCTGGCCACTCTCAGCATCCAAGCATTTATTTATTTTTTATTCTCTCTCTCTCTCTCTCTCTCCTTCTCTCATGGTGTCACTGTAGCTGTAGAACACATCCCAAGCTCTCCATTGTTGTCTTCAGTTTTGCTGTACTAATATTCCAGTAAAACATTGTCAGAAATCGACCCAATCATGGGTAACAATGCTTCAAAATATAGAGCAATGCTTAGTCTTAAAGTGACCGTGTGCATTGTACAAATCGTGACCGTACAAATGGGGAACAGGCATTCTGTTATACCGCTTTATACCTCTTCCCAGCTCTAGTCGCATTAGTAGATAATGCAACAGTATGGATGCGGTCAAACCATGGACAGAGTGTATTGTTAAAATTCTACAGATTAGGGGATGACTTTATGGGCAGACCTGTCCTAATATTTTAACTCAACATTCTGCTGTTACCCTCCAACAGTTGGTGTCTACAATAGTAATGGAAACTTCCAGACGTTGGACATTAGCCTGATATTGTTGCCAGCATTGTTTAAACAGTGTATACTGCATACGTGAGATGATTGTATACACACAAGGGTGTGTGTTGATAAAGTATGCATGTTGGCAGACACCTGAGGGTCTTATTTACTAGATACTTTTTCATTTGGACGGGCGGATAGACGTTGAGCTTGCATCTGACAAAACCTCCATTGTTGTGGCCAGCTTGGTGAACTGTAGATCTTGGAAGCTCTACAGGATCTCTACAGGAGGAGCTCTAAATGCTGAGACTTATTTTAACCTGACTGGACATGCCTTAAAAAGTTTCAATTGCTTTTACAGCAAAAAAGGGTGTCCGAGCCCGTCCTTTATTTATTCAGTCCTCTGTCTTTTAAATTGGGCCCTAATATTTCTTGAAATTCAGGAGATATAACTGAAGAAATTATATATAAGATCATTCTCTTCTTGCGTAAGTATTTAAAACTAGAATTCAAACAATTGTTAAAAGATACAGAGAAGAACCCAGACTTCAACATCTTGAAATGTGTTTAGAATTACTTTGGTTGTGCAAAGCAGAAAATGTTCCAGCTTCTAAGATAGAAATCCAGCGCTCCAGGACTGGAGTTCCCCATCCCTGCCCTAATATAGCTGATGTCCTATTCACCCCCAGTGCTTATGCCTTTACTACAATTCCAGCATTACTGCTCCTCTTTCTTTCTTCTCCTCAGCTTTGTCTTATTCCTCCTATACCAATTTCAGTTTCCTCTATATTTAATACAGTTCTTTCTCTGCCTCTCTCCCATTCTCTTACTTTCTCTGTTTCTCTCTCACTCTGTCTGTGTCTCTCTCTAGATGAGTCGTGGGGACAGTCTGAAGGAGTCCTCCTCCTCTCTCCTCCAGTCCAGTCAGCAGCCAGGCTACCGCTCTGAGCCCAGTCTGGATGGCCGTGAGGGAGGAGTAGGAGGAGGAGGAGGAGGAGGAGAGCGTGGGGTAGTTGAGCGACCTACTGTAGGCCAGGGTGTGCCTCCGGGCCCCGGAATCCCTGGTTACTCTTTGGGGGGACGCTCTTACCCCTCCTTCTCAGACCCCACTGTGCTCTCTGGAGGTGCCTCACGTTCCTCCAGCGTTCGCTCCTCCCACAACGCACCACCATCAGAGGCCACCACCTCCACCAGCTACAAGAGCTTAGCCAATCAGACGCCTCCGCCAGCCCCACGTAACGGCAGCTTGTCCTATGACAGCCTGCTCACGCCATCCGAAAGCCCAGATTTTGAGTCTGCAGCGCCTGAGCTGTCTCCTGGGCGAGCGCGCACACCTGTGCTTGGCTACAGCTCTCCGTTCCTGTCTGCGCAAATTGCTCAGCAACGGGAGGCGGAGCTCCACCAGTCTTCTGCCTCTAGCTCCGCCCTGCTTGCTTCTCCGCACCGCACTGCCTACTTACGTGGCTCTGCCTCATCCCCACCCCCCCCACCTGAAAGAGAGCGCGAGAGGCTGCTTCATGACACGCAGCCTCATCACCACCACCACCATCATCACCACCACCACCACCGGCCACCGCGCTTTGCCCGCCCGCCCCTCCTGTCTGACTCAGGATTGTCACAGCCCTCGTACCCGTACCGCACTCGCTCCACGGACGCTCCGCTGCCCCCCTCTACCCATCCGCCCCGCTCTCCCCACCCCCCTCCCTTAGGGAAGTCTCTGTCCTACTCCAGCGCCGCAGCTGCTGAGATGCAGTATCGCCTGGTCCGCAAGGCCTCCGCTTCAGTCGGGGGAGGGGGCATCCAGGCGCCCAAGTGAGTAACACCACCCCCCCCCCCCTCAGCCTTTCGACGCTCTGCGCAGCCTGCTGCCTCCTTCCTCCTCCTCCTACTCCTCCTCCTCCCAGACTCCTGTGAGTGCATCTCTCTCTTTAACTTGACCTTTCTGGAGTTTCCCACCTTTTTATTTCCTTTCAAGCTCTTGTTGCCTCATTGAATGCTGCTTGGACTCACTGCCAGCTGTTGCTTGCTTGCAAATCATTATGCTTACATAGTTAAGGTTTTACCTGAACCAGTGCGATAAAACCTCGGCTTTAAAAGTTTAAAATTTTGTTTAGTTCAGACTTGGATAGTCAGAAACGCCTGTCCGCACTTTTGACAGAGTTTTTAAATTGTTACAATGAAGGCCTGTAATTGTATATGATCTCTGTACATATAAATAGTGCATAAACTGTGGAAAGTGAGTTTTTTTGTGTCGTTTCAGATTTGAAAAATTGTTGTTTTTGGTCATCGTGAGCAAAGTCAAAGTTCTGTATCTCAGAAACAAAGATACAAGCCTGACTTTATTAAGACATTATTTCATGAAAGTATTAAGCAAGTCTGTAGTGCTCAGTTGGGTAGATTTATTATTTTTAATAGTATATAAAATTGATTGTTGATTATGTTCCATGTACACTATATGTTTGTGAATCCCCTTCTAAAGAGTACATTCAGCTACTTTAAGTTGCACTTATGCTGACACAGATGTGCAAATGTTGAGCACACTGCTTGCGTAGTCCCTGTAGAGAAGCATAGGACTCTCTGGAGCCCAATGTCAGGGGTATAATACCCTTTAGCATTAAGCTGTGGAGCAGTGGAACAGACTTTTCTGGAATGAGAACTCTTGTCACCAAGTGCCCTCATATCCTCACAGCAATGCTTCAGAATCTAGCAAAAAGGCTTTTTAAAAATGAATTACTTAATGTATTTATTTATTTTTGTATTAATATCCTAGATTATGGAAGGAAAACTGAATGAGCAGGGGTCCCGATACTTTTGTCTGCGTAATATATGGAACTTTTTGCTTAGATCTCTCTCTCTCTCTCTCTCTCTCTCTGTCTGTCTCTGTCTCTGTCTCTGTCTTTCTATCACATATATTCAGGGACGAGATTCAGATGAGATCCTATAGTCGGACGAACGGGCAGCCCAGATCGTCTCTCCCTCAGTCTCCTTCTTCTACCCCGTCTTCTCCTTCTCATCCAGTCAGTGTCTCCACCCGCCCAGGACAGGCCTACCCCAGTGTTGGTTCTTTGCCGAGCCCCGCCCACAAGCCTGGGGGTGGGGTGAAGAAGGTGACGGGCGTTGGAGGGACCACTTATGAGATATCAGTCTGAGTGATGGGCAACCGCTTTGACTGGCATGGTAACAATAGCTTGGGCCATGGACCACCTTGTTCTGCCCACTCTTAACAGGAGAGTCTTGCTGCTGGAAGTGAAGCATGTGGTGTGCAGCAGACATTTCTTGGTGCATACTCAAGATCAAGAATAGGACATCACCACCAGTTTCGATTTTACAGATGAGGAAAGTAAAAAACAAAAAACTGACCAGCAGGTTTATGGTCAGAGAAGACACTCAGGAGGAGGAGGAGTAGAGTGCTGTTGCTCGAACGTGGCACCTTGTTATTTAATCCCCTCACATTTCGAGGCTGGACTTCCTGACTTATCACTAATAAGGAGGTATGACACTTTATAGGTGTGCAAATACCTGGACTGCTTTTTTTTGTTTTCTTTTTCTCATTATAAGGAAAAAAAGATTGCTCTATAACAAGGATGTAAATGATGCATTGTATGTTCTGTATAGAGAAAATGGGTTTGGTTGTTCTCCTAGGGGTTTTCTCCAAGTAGATTGATTTAAATCCGAGACTTTATGGCATGCGGTTGCCACTCTGGACCACTGTGATTGGCTTATTGACCATTCTGCTTCTGTGCTTCTTGACCAATCAGAACTGGAGAAGCAAAGCATTAAGTAGTGGGCTGCTTGGAAATGAAATGGCAGAATTGGTTGTTTTAATGACGAGCCTTTTTCAAGATGGTGTTTTAGAGCAATTGCCTTGGAAATCAAGGAGAAATCCTTTTTTGTTTGTTTTTTTATTTAATTTCAAAGTTATTTTATATAAATTTATAAATAGCTATTGATGAGATCAATAATATTGGGCATATTTGAATAGTGCAGATTTTATGCAGGTTCTTTGGGCCACCTGTGTATGTTAAGCATTTCTGATTCAAAGATCTGAACCTGCCTAAAATATGCGTTGTTTGAATGCACCCTTTTTGTTTTTCTACTATGGCTGATGAGATTTATGTCCAATTTGGATTTTTAACCAGTCAAATGGGTGGGGGGAAAGTCTTGCCTACTTTTGATTGACAGCTGCTACAGCCACTCTGAGGCTGAGCCTGTGTCTCCAGGTAAAGACAAACCATGAAATCAGCCAGATGAAATCTATATAATGCACAGTCGCTAAGATGTAGCATCTGAACACATCCGACACACGCAGGTTTGCCTGTTTCTTGGGATATATTTCGGAGATCCATTGTAAAGTTTGTCTGCCTCTGATAAATGTCTTTTTTCAGTTATCGTTTAAAGAGATAACTCTCTGGTGGCCTTGTCTAGCTGACCAATTATGATTACAAGCTAGCTGGCCAGTGAGATGGGGAACTACGATATATCTGCACACTCTGATAGGACAGTGGTTGAACCGATCAGTGTGACCACTGTAATTATGAATTATGAAAAGCCTTTTTTTATTATTTAATTTTTACTTTCTTTAAAAAAAATAAAAAAAAAATATTTTGTGGACATTTTGCAGGGCTTGTTTTGGTGATTCCTTGAATTGTCAGTGGCATTGGATGGAAATTTAGATCAAGGCAAGACTAAATACATATTTGTCTGGCAAAAAGTGTTTTGTCAGCTGGTTAAACAGCTCAAGGATGCCCTCTCAGTAGGGGGTCTGGATCAGTAGGTTACTTGAGAAGGAAAAAAAGTGTACTGTATAGCTCAGTGTGAGTGAATGTAGGTATGTGTGTGTGCGTGTGTGTGTGTGGTTGAGCATTGGTAATAAACTCTTTATAAATCACTCGTTTGATGCTTTCATTTGTATTGATGTCAAAGTTAAACATGGGTTTGTTTGCCTGTTTAATTGTACGGTTTCATATGTCTGTAATAGAAATAATCAAACCATGTCTTCTGTTTCTGATTTGATTTGCTTTGTTCTCCAATAATATTTAGTTAAGTTTCATATCAAATGCAAGTAGCAAATTAACTTTACACTACTATAAGTATTATTTCATGATTTCAAATAGGATTTCACTACTAGGCTTCAGAGGTCAGTGTTGCCCATTTTCGAGCATGAATAGAGCATCCCCTTCATCCTTTTTCATGCCTTTCAATGTCTCGCAACTTTCCAAACATCTCACTAATGTTTACACGTCTTCACCCCTGCCCTTCCCCCCTATTATGCACAAGCATGAACACCCTGAACACATTTTGCTGACTGGCCAAAATAGCATGTGATGCTTGGTCTGAGGAAACTTTTGCTGAAGTTTACAAACTGTATTGGACCGAGAAATCGGCCGCAGTAAACGTTTTCTGCACTTCATTTTGTCCAGATCATTTTTGTTTTCGAAATAGCTCCCAAGCTCTGCTGTAAGCAGACAATTACTTACTGTATTTGTGCATCCTACACAAGATCTGATGCTTGTCTGTGCAACATTTGCTTGTTCAAATACTCTTAAGTTAGCATTCAGCTTTAAAACCCTTTTCCAAAACATGTAAATAGTAGGTCAAATGATTCATACTTTATCATTAGGAGGACTGTTTGTGTGTTAATTATAAATATTCATGATCCATTTTCACACACTAATGTTTTTGAACACTTCATTTGTATTTTATTGGCATGACAAAAATATTCATCAAAACTTCAGTCAGTCACTGGGACACATGCACAGTACAGAACTGTACTGTTTTGGGTAACATAACTGAAAGTAGGGTCCCATGTAGACATGATATCTAAGAACACTGACTGTAGGATTCCACAGATACATGTAGACCCAAAGGAAAGTAATGAACAGTGACAGTAGTTTGCTTTGCCGAGCAGTAGCAGCGTTCAAATGCAATAAAATAAAATAACAAATCCCTCACTCCCTCTGAATGCCCCTCAAAAATGGAAAAAAAACACCTTAGTGTAAGTACTAAACTAAATTAACAAAAAAATATTTAAGACAACAAACTGCAATTTGATAGTAATAAGCAGGTTTGTATGCAAGGGTGGAATAAGTAAAACATTCTGGTCGTTCCTGCCTTGTAACTGAACTCTTAGAGGACACCAATGTGGACATCCTGACAAACCTAACATTTCTCCTGCTATTTCAAAAGTTTCCACAATATAACTGCACATGTCTGTTGTTCACAGTTTATCTACCATCCCCTGACCATCGCTGGGTGTTAGTACCATAAAAGTAACATTATGCAAGGCAAAAACTAAGGTAAATCACTTCAAGATATACAAAAGAAGAAAAAGTAAAACAGGAATGATTTTTATTAAAAAAAAAAAAAAAAAAAACCTAAACTAAAACATAAAAAAACGGAATAAAGATTAAACATTACAACAGTAGGCAGGAATCTAAGGGTTAACAACAGTCTGCCCAACCCAGTCTATAAATTATAATTATAATGTTCTTCCTGTCATTAAATATTAGAGGTAGGAAGCATGGAAATGTTTAATTTGGTTAATATATGACCAAGCAGTGTCAACACAAATACTATCAGTACAATGTCCATTTTTGTTCATTTAAATCCAGTGGTTCTCTAGCA
This sequence comes from Salminus brasiliensis, assembly GCF_030463535.1. Lineage (NCBI taxonomy): Eukaryota > Metazoa > Chordata > Actinopteri > Characiformes > Bryconidae > Salminus > Salminus brasiliensis. The sequence continues at coordinate 40,108,155 of NC_132881.1, forward strand.
CTGGGAACTATTTGCTCTGCATCTTTTCCTGTTCCCAAACATATCTAATCAAGCTAAAAAGCTAACAGATGAGCTGGGACAAGAAATGATTGAGACTGTGCATTAGTAGGGCCCCAAGAACTATAATTGATAACCACTGGTTTAATCTCTCAACGATAGCAATGAATGGCTGAGAGCAGTAGTGAGTGCTTGTATTTTGATTAAGTTATGGTAAGAATTAGTTTGACTGATTATGTTCATTATATTATTGGGGGTAAAAAAAAAACAATTGTTTGTTTGTTTCCCCGGAACTTTCTGCACCACACATCAATCAGAGTTATTTGCATAAAACTAATCAGTTCCATTGTGAGGTCACAATGCTCGCCAGCCTCAACATTCTATTTGTCCTTCTTGGTCTCGTTGTCGAACTCCTGGGCTTCCGCTTCAGGCTCATCTTCCTCAGGCACAGGCGGGAACTGTGACTCACTCGGCTTCTCGTTCTTCTCTCCTTTAGTCTTATTGAGTTTCTTCGACTTCTGATACAACTCGTTTAGGTTAAACTCTCGGATTATGTTCTCCTACAAGTCAAACAAATAAGATACAGAACAAAGTTAGCATGTCTATAGCCATGTTTTACCTAAATCCTACAATCTGAAATAATTAGGTTGCATTTAATCTGCAAGGGAAGCTGTCTGACAGCAGCAGGAACGTAATCTCATTTCAGCAAGTTCTCAAACATGAAAGCAACAACTATACTGTATCGACTGAAAAACTGTAAAATGTGTGACAAAGGTATGTGGCCCTATCAGAATCTGCATTTTAAACACTGTGTGTATTGTGTATTTGTGACTTTTACTACATCTGACCTCAGTGAAGCTCCAAGACACGGCTCTTCCTTTTTTGTCCACTTGGGGGCGTCTCATGACTTCTTTTCCTCCCTGAAAGAGCACCAGAGAGGGCAGCTGCTTGGAAAGAGGTGATGTGCTAACCTTGTATCTAAGAACAAAAAAAAATAAAAAAAAAAAAGCAAGACCAAATTAAGTACCATAAAACATAAATAACTGAATCAGCAAAGTCCCAAGAGAGAGGCGCTACTTACTTTTTGGATACCTCACTATAGCGCCCAATGTCCACTTTACCAAATTTCAGCCCAGCACAGTTATACCTGTGACAGAACAGTAGTATAGACAAATTCAGCCATTACAGTTCACTTACCACTGTCTAGAATGATGTGCACAGAAAATCATCACTTCTAAGAATGACAAATGTGTTAAATCTCAGTGACCGGCTCTTACTTTAGAGACAGATCTGCATAGACTGAAGCAAAAGACTGGCATTCTGGAGACCAGTTAGCAAAGAACTCCACAATCCAGGTCACACGACCGTCTCTCTCCAACTCTTCCTGAAAACCCAAAGGTAAAAAAAAAAAAAGCAACTTTAATATAAACATATTAACTAAAGGTTACATTTCATCTTAAAAGTGAAACAAAAATGGACCTTATTTAAGCTCATATCATTGGACTGAAAAGAAATATGTCCATTATATTTCATAAAAATCTAAGTGACCTTTTCCTCCTGAAAGAAAGAAAAAAAAAAAAGTCTTCTGACTTTGATGACATCACCATGCATCAAAAGTAATAGTATCCAATATGATGGATTGCATCCCAATCCCATCATCCCAGCGACCATCAAGAGAAAAGGATTCAGCTAACTCCTATACCCTTCTTAGTACTGTGATCACTTGGGAATATTTTGTCATTTCTAATGCATGTTGACTTTAAAGGCTCATGACAATCTGAATAAACTATAATCTGAAAGTAACACTGAAAAATAAAGCTTTAAAACAGAACTGTCAATGCTATTTAGGCAAGCAAGCTGCTAGTTTGTCTCCAATATTATAAACACATTATGTTAACACTAGTCTATGTGAGGTCAGGTCAAATGCAGAACCTGGGTTTGAAATTTAGAATCAGACCAGAACAATAGATCATTCTGCTGGAACATTATAAAGGACTTGGAATGAGACTGAACTCTTGGTTTTATAGGAAAAGAAAAACATTGGGCTTCATTCACCAACCGTTATCACACAAACCCACTTGTACAGCTTTTACAAAAAAAAACAAAAAAAAACAAACACCAATGTTTTCTTATTTGAGATTTGTTCAGCTTTACATTATAAAAGCAGACATGCTCTTGAACCTGACTTGGAGATAAAATATATAAGACTAAAGATATTGGTGACTGAAGCCCAGTGTTTTTATATGTAATGCATGTTAATTAAGGCTGAAATGGTACATGTATTTGTATGGAACAATCACAAACTACAAACTATGGGTTGGTGCATGCAGTCGCACAGAGAATGCACAGTGCACGCTATTAGAGTTAATACATAATACAGTAATTATTGCAGTAAATAACCACTGGATGTGCATGGTATTAAGGGAACTACTGCCCGCCCCTATGTCGACTGTTTGGGGTGGGTGGAAACACACTGAGCATGCTAATGCTGTTTACACTTTGCTGCTTAATTAACATACTACAGGCTGTACAGACTGCCTGGGGGGGACTCTATTGCGCAATTGTCTATTCAAATTTAATGACAAGAAACCTACATTAGTCTCATGTTCTTGCAAGGTAAGGAACTGTAAGGTCCAAACCATGGTGCGAACAGAACCATGACTTATGTGTACACTTATATCTCTAATGTTAAATGTCATGAGAATCTATTCAATCCAACTGTGACCATTGGTCCAACTTTTAGTGAAACGCAGAGGGTTGCTGACTTCAAAATGGTCACAAAAAACAACAAAAAAGAAGCAAATGCTTATAAACTATTTTTACAGCTTAACATTTTAAAGATTTTACAAGTTTATAAGTTGTTAGTCCTCAGACCAACACTTCCTAAAATAAATGTGGCTTGTGTTTCTGCCTGTACTGAATGAATCCAAATGGTTCTTACATCTATGGTTTTATCACTGAAGTACTTGATGTACTCTGGGCCCATGTAGAGGGGAGGCTTGCAGGTCATCAGAAACACTGTAGGAGAAGAGCATTTAGTTACTGCATCAAGATTACAGAGCACAGATTATACATTTGATCTATAAATAAACATTATCTACTGCAGTAAAAAAGGAAATCGGATATATTCGTTATTGGACCACAGTCAAAGGATTTTTACTACTTCAGCAGGCAATATGGCCTTAAAATGGATCATAATTCAATGGTAATGGGAAGTAAATCATAAAATTTCCAGAGATTGTGTAACCCATTAGATTATATAACAGATTAAGACCTCATGTAATCTGTGTGAAGTTACAGAATACATTTTGAAATTAGTTTTCCAAACCACTGTGATTCAGTGTGAGGAGAGCTATTGCGATTACACCAATACATACTCAGACGTCTTGTAAAACAGCACCAGCTCTAAAGACATTTACAATAATATCCAGTTCTGTTGGTTTGAATCAGATTAGCGGTGTTCAGCTTTTAAAGTTTGTTTGATATCCATGATTTCTACAAGACTGTTAAAATGTTTAATGGGAAGAGAGTGCATAACTGAACATTGGCATTTTCTCAGAGTCTGTACTTCAGCACACTGGACTCTAAAGTGCAGGTTTGTGGCACTAAGGGTTTTTACATCCCCATTATTATTATTATTATTATTATTATTATACACATTCACTGAACACTCCTGCCCATTTTGCCTTTGTTAGAGTAACTGTCTCTACTGTCCAGGAAAGGTTTTCTACTACATTTCAGGGAACTGTTGTAAGGATCAGATTGTATTCAGCAACAAGAGTGTTAGGGAGGTCAGGATGTTGGATGATCACCACCTCACCTCACCCCCAACTCCCCAACGCATCCCACTCATCCAAAAGTATTGGATGTAGCATCACCATTCCAAAGAACAGTTCCACTGCTCCACAGCTCAATGCTGAGAGCTTTATACCCCTCTAGCCCACACCTGGCATTAAGCACAGTGCCAATAGGTTCATGTTTATCTGCTTCAGCATGACCTATTCTATTGGCAGTACTTCTTTACAGGGACTAGAAAAGCTGTGCGTGTGTGTATGTACATATGCACATCTGTGTCAGCAATGGGAGCAAATTAAAGTAGCCGAATGCATTCATTAGAAGGGGCGTCCACAAACATTTGGACATTACCATAAATGGAAGCATTAGACCAGCATGACATCAGAGCATTTATTAGAAGATGCAAACCACTGGTAACTTCGAGAACTGACTATGACCCAAGGCACACCACATGTACAGTTGTTTATTTGTTTATTGAACTGCCAATGGATATGATCCACTTGTCTTTACTAAGGATAAATAGCTCAGACTACACCATGGGTCACTCAGTACGGATGTAAATAACCTAAAATTAAAACTGGCATTCGGCTCTACTAACCCCATAATCACTGTTCCAGTACAGAACTGTGCTGCTGTGTAACTGCCTGAAGACTTCCCTGAATATACTGTGTGTGTATACTGACCGATGCACAGCGTCAGGTAGAGCAGTCCCATGCGAATATCCAGTCTGAAGAACAGAATCACATTGGCCACTTTACAGAAGAGAATGATGTTCCCCACATGTTGCTCAACGGTTACTGAGAGAGAGAGAGAAAGATTTAGAAATACTGAAAATACTGTTGGGTCGTCACATGTGAATCATGGTTTATACAGTAACACACACAGTGCCAGTCAAAAGTTTGGACACACCAGGTTCAAAGTGTGATTGTAGCTGCATTATGTTAATGTGCATTTATACATACACATTTACTAATTTAGCAAAACCGATATATAGCCTTAACAGCGTACATGACCAAATCATCTCCTTTCAGTTCAACGTAGTTGAAACCCCTCAGCCACGACATCCTAACTATGGTGGATACCCATGTGTCTCCAGTGTCTCTTTTGTATTTAAAAAAATAATAATGATAATAATAATAATAATAATAATAAAAAAAATGGTCATCCTAGAATATGGATGTATTTAAGATAAGAATCAACACACATTCAACCAGGCGGGTCCACACTTTTGACTGGTACTGTATATTTCCATACACACATTATTTCATACATACATCATTTAGTAACTATTTGATATACTAACATATCAAATAGCGACAGACCTAATAGAAACAAGTAAATAAATACATAGTACAGAGTACAACATAAAGGCATTTGTCAAATACAGTTAACACACTGTTAATGTAAAATAAAGCCATAAATTAATACTAAACACTGTAGTTTCTCTGGGGAATCACTCCATATTTCTCAGATGCTTTAATAAACAAGACAGAGTTGTTTTCTCTGGTACACAATTTTATTTAATACCTACTGGACAGAAAGCTGCCTAATATTAAAAACACAGTATACACACTGTATGGACAAAAGTATCAGGACACACCTCTCAATCACTGCATTTGGGGATTTTATTCAGCCCCATTGCCAGAGGTGTACAAAATCAAGCACTTGGCCATGCAGCCTGCATTTACACATAGTATTGAAAGAAAGGAAGGTTTTACAGAATTCACTAAATTTCAGCAAATTTTGGTTCTGCAAGATTCAGGTGGAGGATATTCCACCATCAACTGGGAGTGGAATTACTAAAAGGCAGAAGCGTCTAGGAACCACAGTACCTCAGCCACCAAGGCTCAGATACGTAAATTTACAGAGCGGGTCAGGGCCGAGTGCTCAGCTCAATAACTGCAGAGCTCCAAACCTGCTGCTGTTAGAGCTGCAATGAGGGACCAATTCCATATTAATGACTATAGATTTACAATCGGGTGTCAAAAGCTCCTGTAGGTGTCCCAATACCTTTGTCAATATAACTGTGTAAAATGTGTATAAATGAAGGACTGGGTGCATGCAGTTACCTGTGTGTATGTGTGTTTGTACTGACTGATTAAGACACAGATATACGATAAACATCAGTGAACTGGATGCTTTGACAACATTCTAACAAATTAGCTTGGTTTTGTCAAAAAAGCTTCTTGGAACTGAAGTGAATTGAACTGAATTGAGCATCAGAGAGGCAGAATTACCCAAAGAGGTATGGGGGCACACAAGAAACAACAAACACAATAACCAGCCCAACAAGCCTGGAGCCCCTTAAACCACACCCCTCAGGGGACTAAACTGCATACAGTAAACAAGCCTATTGTTCACACACGTCCACCCATTCAAATGACACCCACCTGACATGACTGCCATTCGGCCACAGTAAACGTCTGCAGACTGACCATTTATTGTCTAGCCGTCACACCGATCCATTTCACAGAAGTGTTTACACATAAACTGGCCTCACCAGCGACTATGCACATGGCAGCTGATCTGAAAACCAATGAATGAGCACAGCAGACGACACTTACTCGCTCTTCTGTTCTTCATCATGACTATAGCACTCAGAAACATCAGGATCTCCACTTCTCTCTGGGAAACAAGACAAATATAGAGGTTAAAAAGCATCCTGCCCTCAGTGGTCTATAACAAGAGGTGGGTGAGGCAGTGAAAAATGTATTTAATGTATTGTTTATTAATTAAACAGTCACTCAAGTAGACGTAAAGTAAAACCGCGACCAAACCGCGACCATGTCCAAAGACTTCTAAAAAAAAAAAATGTTTAAAAATGTTTATACATTAAATATCATTTTTGGACCCATTTTGGCCCAAAATACTTAACATATAAAGTGAGAGGCACAGAAAATAACTCAATTAAGGCCAAAAAAATAAAAAATAAAAAAATCAGAAATGAACTGTAAAAGGACCATCTGAACTGAGCTACTCAAGAAACCAAGTTTGGGTTAAGGGGAGCCTTTCTAAATTGTTTTTGGGGGTTTTGGGGTGAATCATCCCTTTAAGGCCATGTAACAGAGTAGTGACAGCTACATGTAGCCTCCAGGCCTGTGTCAGAGCTGCACCTGCGCATGTCTGCTCCCAGCATGTGTTGTTAGCTAAACAAAAGCCTACACAGTGCGCACAGGCCTTAATGTCCCACAGAGGAAACCGGGCATGTGCGTTTTTCCTGAGTACTGAAGTGATACAGGCGTGTAGTAATGTTTGATATCTAACACATAATAATCCAATACATCAAAGACTGCAGTTCAGGACAAGGTAATAACACTGACGTCACCTATGGAGCCATTTAGAGTGCCAGGAGGTGCAGATGGTCCAGATTTGAACCCCTCTGCTGTAGCTATAGCACAGCTATATACCTGCGAGCTCATTAGATAGCGAACCCCTGTACTCTGCAGGATTACAGCCGAGGAGCTGTAACCAGGTAAACCTCTGCCTCTGACCAGGGTTATCTGTGTTCTGGAAAGGTGGTACTAACCCAGTCGAAGTCGCAGGGATTGCCATCCTCTCTCTGGGTGGAAAGATGTTCGCAGATCCCGGGGGTCTTCCGGACGAGCATGAACGCGATCGACATAAACAAGGATGCTACGTAGTACGGCTTCAGGAGCCATTTGTAAACCTGCGGTAAATGATAGAGGAAAGCGAAGAGAGGGGTTAACAACGCCATGGTTCCGGAGAAAAGACGACGAGGGGGACGAAAACCGGCGGGGCTCGGCGGCCGGTGCAAGAGCAGCTCTTCTCGGCGTGAGAAATTAGCGTCGGCTAAAGTCTGTCGGTTAAAGGGACAGAGGTCACTGCGGACGAAGGAAAATGAGGACACGCCTCTTCCTCACTTACACGGTGATTGGTCACTTGAATGGAACGCGGGCGTTCATTGGCCACTGCTGTATCATAAAGGCGAGGATGGCTCTGTTCCTATTGCTGCACTTCCGTTTTCCACGCTAGTGCACTAGCTAGGGTATGACTCCCTGCGCTTACTTAGCTAGCTGCAATTAGTCAGCTAAAAGTCCCTGTTTTCACTTATTTTTATACGCGCTACTATTGATAATACTTTATTTTGCTATTTTTATATTGTATTTGAGTTGTTTCTGTTTTCTTATAATTGATATTATTTCTATTAAACCTATTTACTTGTAAAGTATTTGTTGTATTGACCACAACACTGCTTTCACTCTCTTGTAATATTTGATTAATATTTAATCTTACCTTTCAACCCTATGTGTTGTGGTGTTGTGGTGTATTTGCTAATAGCTGGCACCTAAACACTTTCAGCATACGTTGGGGCTGATGGATCAAATGGGTCAGATAAAATGTAGTTTAAGTGCACACGTGTAAGAATGACTTTATAATTATTAATTAATTAGCTAATTCCCCAGGGGCAAGCACACCACACTACACCAATAGGGTGTAAGGTTTTTGGGCAACACATACATTTTTTTAAAAATACTTTTTTGATACTACCTTCAACTTCGACTGATAGAATGAAGACCCCTTGAAAGTACCATGAGTAAAATTTATTCATGTAGTTATTAATAGTAATTTTAATTTTAATTTTCTCCTTAATGCTGTAGAAGCTCCGTGCAAAAGCACACTCGCTAAATACATACTAAAAAATAGCGCTTCTCTGCCGTGCGCACTAGCAATGATGGGCAGCCCTGTGTGCACTAGCTAGGCACCCTCGAATTACACAATGATGCATATTGGAGCACGTCTGGTGAGAGTAAGGCGTCTCCCTACTCGTCCTTGTGTTTTACGGTTATTCGTGGAAGACAGTTAAAACAAACAGCGGCTGCTTCGTGTTTCAACCACTAACAAACTAAGTATGCATAACACAGCGAGTCTAACGGAAGGCTGTACCGTATAACACCGCATGCGTTTGGTACCGAAGCAGGCCAACGTGGCTCGCATGCTTCGAGAATGGGCTTTACAGTGGCGCCAGTATTAGGGCACTTACGGTAAAACGCTGGACCCTCTAGCAGCCATAGGAAGTCAATCTAGATACGAGGAACGTCAACAAACTACTACAGCACGTCCAGCAGATAGTCAGCATTACCGAGATTTCCTCTACCATGACAGAGATGTTCTCGTCCCTGTATGGGCAGGCTGACACTCAGGGACCCTCGGGACCTTCCGCGATGGGCTTCGGGCCAGGGAAGCAACTCGCCCCGCCGGTAGCCCAGAATCCGGTCCACATGTCGGTGGGGATTCCGCATCAGCTTGTGGACGAAGGGCCTCCACTCAGAAAGCCTGGAGCTATGAATGAACCTTTCTACCTACTGAGGGAACTACCAAGTGAGCAGCTGCCTTCACCTTCTTATTTACTGCTGTTTTCTCCATTTCTGGACTGTAATAGTTGTATAACAGTCCTAATAATAGTGATAATTAATAATACTGTGCTGTTGTTGAGTAGTACTCTTACTCCTTCCACTAGATTTAGTGGTTTCCTGGCTGTGTCCAAAATCACACTTCATAACTGGGCTCTAACAATAGTAGTGATGATGACAGTAACAGTGGTGGTAGTAGTAGTACTAGACTGTTGAGGAGTAGTGCCCCTACTACTTCCACTAGTTTTAGTGCTGTCTTGGCTGTGTCCAAAATCACACACCACAAACTAAGTAGTCTAAATAATGTCAAACATAATTAGATCAGATTAAGTCATTAGTATAGTACAGTGCTTTCATAGTACCCCCTGCTTCCAACTAGAGGTGGGTTTTAGGAACATATAATGTCTCGTATCACAATCATTTAGCAATGCAATGTAATATATAGCACCTACTTCAAACACACCTGAACTAGTCAGCTAATTTAAGTAACAAGCTCTTCCTGAGTTGAAGGATTGGAAGGGAAACACTGAATTGTGCAGGGCAGGGATTGGGAAACACTGGTGCAGTATGTATAGTATGGCAGCATGGACATTAAGACATAGATCTGTACATGGATCAAAAACATGCAAGATGAAAGTGCTGTAAAGGTTTTTGTGTGCAGTGTTTTGTCAACCCCACCCCTCTTTTTGTCTTTTCTTACCTAAGTGGAAAACGAGCTGACTGGAAACACCAACCTCATCACACACTACAACCTGGAACATGCCTACAACAAATTCTGCGGTAAGAAGGTGAAGGAGAAGCTCAGCAACTTTCTCCCAGAGCTTCCAGGTAAGTCCATTAAGCCATTATGCATGTACATTAACTTGTTATTTTTCTATAATCTGACTGTGTTTAAACTGTACTAGTAAACAGCTGAATTTTCTGTATCATGAACAAAAGCATGGGAATTGCTCAAATTCAAAGAAAGTCAGATGGGCACTGTTAGATGTTTATTAAAAATAAAATTTCTAGCTCTAATTTTGAGGCCTTTTAGTTGTTTTATTTGGTTGTTGAACATCAATATTTTAAGCACCACACAACATCCAGATGGTGAGAAACACAAATCTTATATTGTTATACCATTTTGATGTAAGATGGTTATACTGACTGCTGAAATGCACACTTATCCAGACAGAATAAATGAAAATGAGAAGACAGAAGAGTATTCTGCCTCTGTGTTTCAGGTATGATTGACAATCCAGGTCTTCAGGATGGAAGTTCTTTACGCTCCCTCATCGAGAAGCCACCTGTATGCAACAATTCCTTCAGCCCTCTGACTGGAGCCATGCTCACCGGTTTCAGACTACACACAGGACCAGTAAGTGTCACAATGTGTTATTGTGATGAATTATGTCACTATACACTATTTCTCAGAGTGTTTTGAGGACGTCTGAGAGAAGAACAGTCATGTGTCGTGAAAAAAGACCACCTGATAGTAAGCTTGTGAACAACCAGTATAAAGTAACTGCTTAAACTGCATGTTTACAGATGAACTCAGTAGCCGATGATAGGGCTGGGCAATATGGTAAAAATACAATAGCACAATATTTTAACTGCAGTTGATCAGTGCTTTTTAAGCACTACCAATACCCTCAATCTACGTAGAAAAGCATATTATCCATCACAATAAAAAAATCCATCACAATACGATAAAATATCGGCATATTGCCCAGCTCTAGCAGACGACCCTTATGTCAGTTGGCCAAAAATATCAGCCAGTATTGCTGATCTGCAGTTTTTCTCACAATGGAGCACATATTTATTACACTTTTTATTTTTAACCACAGTCATATGCAAAAGTTCCCTGTGGTCAAATCACGTTTAAATTTACATCCTCTACAGGACGTTTTATGTATGTTTATGAGCTCTGTGTGGTTCTAGAGTATACTAGATATGGGAATGTGTTGTATTTAGCATTTTCTATGTCTTTGTCCAAATCAGAAACTATTCTGTCTAAACTTTCAGCTCAAACTATGTTTCTTCTTTTATTAAATTCTCTCTCTGCCCCGAACACCCCAAGCTTCCAGAGCAGTACAGGCTGATGCACATTCAGCCTCCAAAAAAGAAGAGCAAACACAAGCACAGACACCATCGGCCCCAGGATCCCTTACCACCAGGTAACCACAAACGCACCCTTCAGCCTTTCTGTCTTGCTCTCTTCAAATCACCTCACATGATGCTCCCCTTTCAGAGTAGAACAAGTACTTCAGAATCTTTTTATGCTCCTTCAGAAACACCCTCAGACTCGGACCACAAGAAAAAGAAAAAGAAGAAGGATGATGATCCTGACAGAAAGAAAAAGAAGAAGGACAAGAAAAAAAAGAAGGTGAGTAAGATGTTGTTTTGGGGTTTTTCTTTTTTGGCTCTGAGTTTTGTTCAGTTGTAGGGCAATCACTCACTTACTGCATCACTCAAAAGCTTACATTGTGGTAGAAGGACAGAATGGATTATTATAAGTAATGATGATAATAATAATAATAATAATAATAATAAAGTCATATGTTGGAAAATATAGAGTATGTTTTCTTAGCTCTTCATAATTAAAATAATGAAAATATCTGTTTAGGTGCTAAAGTGCTGATTTATGTTTCTGCATCACATCAGATTAAAATCAGAGTCCACGCTGTAGCCTGCACGGGTGGCCTACGCCGTTGTGAGCATGTACACTTGTGCATTGGTGCATCTGTGTTGCTCTGCAATTACACTGACAACACCAGTCTGGCGATGGGGTTTCTATGCCTCTGTGTTGACTTCTTTGGCGTACTACAAATGATGTCGACTGAAACTGAGCAGATTATGTTGGAGGGGGAATTTTCTGGGCTTGTCTGGCTGCTGAGAGACAAGGAAATGTGGGGATTTGATGATTTGGTTCATCACATGCATTAAGTTTTTTGCGTTCTGCATTCCCACAGTGCCATTTCATTGTCAGGCTACGGTGTAGGTTATGCCGTAGATTTGATGCAGAAGTATAAATTGGCCTTCAGTGTGTTTTTCACAGTAATAGACTGTATAACTCTATACCACAGGTTTGTTAAGTGTAATTTCTAGTGAGGAGATCTGCAAATTACACTGCATGTTATGTCTTCAGGGTTGGTCACACACTAAAGGGTTAGAGTTTCCAAGTGAATCTAAAATTAATGGGTTCTCATGAAGCCTTTGTGCAATATCCTGATTTTAAAATGGTTACTATAGAGAGCCATAGCGAGCAAAATTTGGCCTTGCTCTCTCTGAGTGGCTAGAATGGCCCTCTCTCTCACCACATTACTTAGCGCAATGTTAGCTAATGATGGCACATAATACTGGCTTTGAAGAACTACATGCTACGTAGGGAAGTCTTAGCTAAAAGTTGAACATGTTAAAAACAATTTGAGGTGTGTAGGTGTGTGTGTGTGTATGTGTGCATGATTGTATTTATTTGTATTTATTTAATACCATTTCGCTGTTTTTTCCACTTTGTCTTTAGAACCGCCATAGCCCTGACCACCCAGGCATGACGGGCTCTCAGTCCAGCGGCAGCAGCCTCAGATAGGAGCGGAGTGGATGAGTGAGCAAGTTCATTGTAAATAGCCTTCAGAAATGGTTGTTTTAACCTTAAATGAGAGAGAAAGCGAGTGAGAGCGCCTGTTTTTATATAAATATATATATGTATAAATGAGTGTGTGTGTGTGTGTGTGTGTGTGTGTGTGTTTTATGCATTAGTATAAAACACCTGAAAGAGAATCAGTTGCAAACTGTATCATCTGTTACATCTCTTCATAATCATTTAAGTGCCTCGTTTTTATTTATCATATGATAATCAAGTACACTTTTATATCTTTTTGAAGTTATAAAAACACTTGATAAACTCTGATTCCTGACTCATATTTTCACTTTATTGTTTTCACATTTTAAAACGCATTTCTGAAGGTAAGCAAACAGCAGAGCGACGAGAAGCACCAATACACTTATAAATCAACTTACAAAAGAACACAGAGGAAAACTACAAAGCAAATAAACAAAAATAATCACAATAAACACTGCAATTAAAAATAGCAAACCCAATAGATAACCAAGGAAAAAACAACAAATAGATAGAATACAGTGAGTGATGAGCCTTCTTAAAGAAAATCTTTTTATCTAAGGTCCAGGCAGTCATTAACATTATACAGTGGGTGAAATATGTATTGAACATGTCACCAATTGTCTAAGTAAATATATATTTTAAAGGTGCTATTAACATGAAATTCTTACCAGATCAAACCTTATATGCCCATAAAGTCCAAAAGTGTAATAATGGGAAATGACACAGGGGAAAAGTATTAAACACATGAAGAAAGAGGTGCACGAAACCAGGGAGAGTCATGACACCAGCTGAAATCTATCAGTAATTACAAAGCAATCCCGCCACTTAGTGCAAAGTAATATCAGCTGCTTCAACTGATGGCCTATTAAAAAGGTGTCTCATTACCAAGGTGCCACACAAGAAACATCTCATGATGGGTAAAACCAGTGAGCTCTCTCAAGACCTTCACAACCACAAATTTCTAAACTACTGAAGGTTCCAGTGAGCACTTCTGCACATAATCCATAATCCATTCTGCACAAAAGCCATTTCACCATAAACTGGCCACAAGCAGGTGCTCCCCACAAGATTTCAGACAGAGGAGTGAAAAGGATTATTAGAATAGTTGTCTAATAGCCATGAACCAACTGTGTAGGGTTACAGAAAGACCTGGAATCAGCAGGTACAATTGTTTTAAAGAAAAAAAGTAATGCATTCGACCACCATGGCACGCCCACCACGCTACACTGCTGAATAAAAAGCAGGTTGAAGCATGTTCAAAGTTCAGTTTAACAACATTTAGACAAGTCTGTGAAATACTGGGAGAGTATATATTCTGGTCAGATGAGATTAAAATGTAACACTTTGGATGGCATAATACACACCATGTTTGGAGGTTAAAAGGCCCTGTATATCACCCCAAAAACCATACCAACAGTGAAGTTTGGTGATGGGAACATCATAGTGTGGGGCTGTTTTTCAGCATATGGCTTTGGCACGCTTCATATAACTGAAGCAAGGATGAATGGACAAATGTACAGAGATAAAAATCTGCTGCCATGTACCAGAATGACAAAGAGTGAGACAAGGGCAGACACAGCCAAGGAAACTCCCAACTGGTTTCAGAGAAAAAAAAGCTGCTAAAACGGCCCAGCCAATCACATACCTAAATCCAACTCAAAATCTATGGAAGGAACTAAAGCTCAGAGTTCATAGAAGGAGCCCACGCATCCTTTAGGGGTTTAAGAGAGTTTGTGTGGAAGAATGGGCCAAAATCACTACTAGTTTCTCCATATGGTTTAATTTGACATCTGGTGAGAATGGCATGTCAGTAGCACCTTATAGAAATCTATTTACTTAGTAAACTGGTGACGTCTTCAATACGTATTTTACCTGCTGTGTGTCAAACATCATGAATATAGATTAGAAATGGAGGATAGAAGTTGATGGGGACAGGTCAGACAGGTGTATGTTGACTTTTCTTCATTAAGTTAGGAATTATGTCATCAGCTGTGGAGATTGTCCTCGTCGGTTGATTTTGATAGGCCTAAGCTTTGGTCAGTCAGTGTCCCTTACTCTTTTAATCCCGTCTCTCAGACATATAGTGGTTCTTTTACTGGCACAACTTGGGTCCTCATGCTGACAAACAGCAAAAGCAGACTTGACCAAAAATAAAATCTAGTATCAGGACCATACACTGAATGCTGTCTTTCACCTGCACTACTGAAGTAACTTAACACCCCTGAGTAATCACATACACCTGTGAAGCCTCATGTCCCAAACATTATAGTGCTATGAAACGGGGGCCTATGTATAAAAACGGCTGTATTTTCTACAGGGAAACTAAAATACAATAGTACACAGCCCCTGTAGCTAATCAAACATAAAATATAATATTCTAGTGGATCAAATGTTTGGATACAAACAAAGTCAGGTCAGACTTGCAAAGTCAGAAGCCGGTACTTAGTAACCCTCCTTTGGCAGAAATTGCTCAGCTTGCATATGCTTTTTGTAGCAGCTAAACATAGTTTAGGCATTAGATGAACCGACACAAACTAAAGCTGTGGGAATGGCTTTCACAGTCCTCTGAGCACTGAAACGTCATAGAAACTTGGTGGACAGACCTTAAACAAAATGTGCCAGTAAAACGACCCACGCATTTTCAGAACCAGGCCTTCAGCAAGGACGAGGGGGGAAAATTTCAACTACAGGAACTGAAAGACTCTGCTGCTACAAAAAATGTCTGCAAGCCTTTCTGTGAAATGGGGGTTCTACTAAGTCCAAACTCTAACATACCATATTCATTATTTAGAATTTACTAATGTTGTGAAAGACAGAGTAACTGTGCAATAGGACTTCCTGAAAGTCCTATTACTGTCTGATTAGCTGCAAAAGAAATAAAAAAGAAAAAAAATCACAAAACAAAAAAAACAATAAAAATGTGTCATTTGGCCAAATGTGCCCAAACCATCACATATAACTATTTATACACTGAGCAATTTATTAGTCACACATGTTCACCTATTCATTCATGCAGTTATCCAATCAGCCAATTATGTGGCAGCAGTGCATAAAATAAGGCCAATATGAGCCAGCAGCTTCAGGTAATGTTCACATTCAACAGCTTTATGTGGACAGTCCAGGCTGATGGAGGTGGTGTAATGATGTGGAGAATGATTTCTTGGCACACTTTGGGTTGTTAGTACTAATCAATCAAGGCTTGGATGCCTCAGTCTGAATATTGCTGCTGACTATGTGCATCCCTTCATGGCTATAATTTACCCATGTTCTAATGGACTTCTTTGTTAGTATAGACCATGCCCATGGAGCTGGAACGGGCAGGTTAATTTAGAAGGTTTTTTAGGCATAGCAGAGACCCCCCAATAGCTGAGGTGAGCGATGGAGAGGAAGGGAGGAGATGTTTGGAGATGGGTGTGGGTGTGAAAGGAGGGTTTATATAGGGATGAGGAACAGGAATTGGTGCATGGTCCATCTCCCAAAAGTGAGTTACCAAATGCCATAACTCCATAACTCCACTTCCAGCATAATAAAGCACCATATCACAAAGCAGTTGACTCAAACTGGTTTCATGGACATGACAAAGGGTTCAGTGTTTTTCAGTGACTTTCTCACAGTCACAGGATCTGAATCTAATAGAACACTTTTGGGATGGGGTAACTGAATTATTCTCTATATGCCACAGTACTCACTGATTCCACAGCTCTGCTTCTGAATTAGTCTCAGTGTATTTTTAGTGTATTTTTTTTAGTACATTCTAAGTGCAATTACCAACTGCTTTTACCAACATACAGTCTCATGCAAAAGTACATTTGTCTAAGTAAAATAAAAGAACATATCCTCTCCGAGAAATAAACTGACAAAATGTAATGTTTTGCATGTTTTAGACATGCAAAATCCAATTTCTGAATTAAACATAAAAATACAATATAATATGTAATATGCCATTCCCTTTTCCCAGTATGCTTCAATATGTGCAGACGTCCTCTGTGGAAATTGTGAACCTATTTTCACTTCAACAACACATTTAATCTGGATTTCCAACTTTTTCATAAGACTGTAAATGTGAAAGCAAATGTCAAAACATTTGCAGCCTTGGTTGAGGGAGCTGTCAGCGTCCAAAAGAACAGTTTTAGAAACTCGGTCATAAAAAATTCATTAAAACACTGTAAAGCAAATGTTTTAGATGCACACAGAACATTTCCATCAACATATTGCACATTTTAGGGCTTTTAGTATTTCTGAATCAATATTTCGACCACTGGCAAGCATCCTTCTCAATAAATGCCCGATAAAATTCTCAGATCTTAAAAGTGCCTGACTCTAATTATATACTTTCAGTCCTAGTACAGCATGATAATCCTCAACTTAACCTTTCAGAATTCTGAAATCCTCAGTTATTCTTGCATGCTGACTTACTCACAAACTAGTCAGTGCCTGCACACAGCCTCCAAATGCAACCATGCTAAGGCAAGCAGCAGTGACAAAAAAAGAGAAAAAAAGACAAGAGAATCAAACCACATCCAAAGGACACAATAAAAACATAAGCAAGGACCGCCATGCACACACTCAAAAAACACAAATTCACTACATCCTAAAGTATCTACTGGAACATGGATTAAAAAAGCGATTATAAAATACACACATACGCTTGGTGCAAAGTGACTGGTGATTTGCCAAAAATGTTTGACTGTAGAGAGTTGAGATTTGACAGAAGGAGGTAGCTCACAATAATATCAGCCAGTCTGTCAGCACCACTGAGGCTATGAAATAAATACTGTCAAGCTGGTTTTGATGGCGGTCATGAAACCTAGATGAGACCTAAAAGAAGCATGATCAGGACTGTTCGGCTTCATCTTTACAAACTGTGCAACGAGACAACGCGAAGCATCTAGACTTCATCTAGAACAAGCTTCCCCTGGGTGTCTGAACAGCCAAGTTACTAGTAGTCTTCGAACCTTGACCAAAGACCCATCTCTATAAGAGCACTTAACTGAGCACTAATCTTGCACTTATTTAAGGCTTGTGGTTGCACTTAATTGTATTTAGAAATCAGGCATAGTAAATTTTTGTAGCTGTTAGATATTGTCCTTTTTTGTATCTTTGCATCAGCACTTTTAGATTTTGCATTTTGATATCTCTACACTCAAAGGCTTCTTTTGACTCTAGCCTACTCACTCTAGAAAGGCCTGTTTTCCGAGTGGCATTTAAGCATTCTTGTAAGCCGCTTTGGACAAGAGCATCTGCTAAATGCTACAAATGCAATGTAAATTGAATCAGTCAGCCGCAAAGACGTGTCTTTGGCTACATTCACATTACCAGGATAAAGTGATCAGATTTTTTGCCCTAATATCACACAGATCTGACATGTCAAATCCGATCTTATAACCTCCCGAGACCCGGACTTTTGCTTGGTGTGCATTTTTAGGATTAGTAGGACCTAACAAGTCTAGTAATTAGTCTTTGTACAGAAAGTCGATTTTGCAAAACACAATGTGAGACCAAAGGGTCAAAGTAAAAAAAAAAGTATCATGATGGAGAGAAGCAGAAATGTAATGTCCCCATATGAGGACATTACACTTACAAAGAGGTTAAATCAGATTTGAGTCATATTCATATGTGGTTCTAGATCAGATATTTATCTGATTCATTGGTATGCAACATGACTGTGAACGGTCAGATTGGATTTCATGAGTCTTCTTGCCTGCACATGTGCATTTAGTGCTGTCATCATCAGCCAGCACCGGCAGCCTGACAAAACAACGATGTAGGTGACGTGCATAAACGCATCAATATGTGCATTACAGACAGACACAGCTCACTTGCTTTTATGAATGTGAACTGTCAAGATGGCCAAAATCCAGTCTGAGCAAAAAATCTGAATTGACTAATGAAGCTTGTAATGTGAACATAGCCTTTGGTATTTGGACCCTTTTTGGACCCAATGAAAGGCTGGATTCTAAATGTTCTGAAAGAATCGTGTCAAAACATGTAGCATTTGTCGTTGTGTAGATTTGGATAGAAATTTGTTCTGGTTTTGGTTTGTTCTGGTTTTGGTTTGAAATCTTGGTGGTCTTTACCCTCTGAAGACCACCACCCTTTTTGTCACCTTTTTCTGCACTATTCTTTTTCTAAACTTCGTCTGGGTCTAGCCCATTGCTAAGGCGCTTCGCTGAGCCATTTGCTGGTTGGTTGAGGTTGACCATCTCCTGTGATAACTGGCCAAGTGTTTCCTTATCCCGAACCTCCTTTTCTTTAATGAGCTGTCTGCGGTGATAAAACAGGTATCCTGGCAACAAGAAACCCGTCAATGAGAAGAGAAGCAGCCCAAGGTTGATCTGTTGATTGGAGAGAAAGATAAGAAGGCTGTGATTTGCGTTCATACCATGTTTAACGCTTCATACTTTCTTTTAGTTCTGAAAAAGACCTTTCCAAGAACGTATTTGAAAGTCAAGCAAATATGTTAATGTGTGTTTTTGCATGTATATGTATCTCACCCAGTAAGGGTCTCCCTGGAGTGGACCCAACATGCAGACGAAGAGTGGTTGTTGGAGCAGGGCAAACAGAGCGCTCACTAAAGACTGCAGGCCCGTCAGAGTGCCAAAGTGGTTAGATGGATATCTGGCCACCATGAAAAAAAAAATTTTGCACATCTATAATAAATTCTTATTTAAATGAAGGGAACAGTGACTGCTAAGCGGTACATGTGCATATCTGAAATCATTCAAATCTGATGTATAAACTGAATGAAAATGTTGACAAATGACAAATAGAGGCCTCTGTTTGTACTGCTATTGCCACACTGTGGTGACGTTCTAAGGTAGCACTGGAAGGTAGTCCTATAAAAAACAAGCAGATCAGTAAAGCTGTTCTCTTAAAATGCTGAAAATAATAAGATTGGTCTGCATTATTATTAATAGTATGAGGTTGGTCAGGATGCAACATTTTATGCATAGTAAAAACATTTAAGGTCTGGCCAACTTAAAATGATGAAATAACTGATTACACAGCGTTTTCATCAGATAATTTTAGTTAGTTTAGCTAACTAACATTTTTTAGTTCTACATCTCAGTGTGATCCACAATACATATGGAGTTCACACATCAAAGAACATCAAAAACAAAGTAAATGAGCTGCAGCTGACACTGCTAAAATAGATGTTCAGTCTGTGTTCTTCTCCCTCAATTTGTTTACTGTTTGTTCCCATCTGCAGATTAGGACTACCTCTATCACGTGAAGCCTGGAAGGATTTTGACAACAGGGTGCAGAGCCCTTGCTGAGATGTGAACTTATGATCTAGTCACACTTGATGAACAGGCAGTTAGACTGTTGTGCCACTCTGTGAAATGACACTACATAAAAGCACGTTCTGAGTAAATGTACCTTTCTGTTCTTTCTTAGCTATTCTTAGATATTTCCATTATATTTATAGATCTAAAGTGGCACAAATGTCTAACTTAGTGCTAATTCAAGTAACCTTGTTAGTCGCTCTGGATAGGAGCTTCAGCTAAATACCATAACTCACAGACTAAAATACTTAAGCAATTTCAGCTGCAGCTCATTTCCCAATGTGTTAGACCAAACTGCAGAACTAAACCACTTAAATTAGGAGAGATTTTAAGTGACCTAAATCAAAATATATACTGCAATGAGCTGGCCTGTCTTTTAATAAACTAAACTGCAGTGCAAGTTTGGCAGGATCCAGAAGATTTCACTATGTTTATCGCAGTTCTACTCAGATACAGACAAAATACTCACACTGCAGCATAAAGCCCTCCACAGCAGGAGTGAATAAAACCTCGCACAGCAGTGTGAAGGATGAAGGACACCACCTAAGACATGGAAAAAGGAGTTAGAATGCACCAGTTTAAAATGCAACATTTCACATAAGATCAAACTTGATGCATATTTATAAATGGCTTATAACAAAAACAATGTGTATTTGTGCATGTATGTGTTCTTCACCTGCACAGGCAAGTTGTCTATTAAGGAGATGATTCCAAATCCAACCAGCAATAGGTTAGTAAAGATGAAGGCTCTGATTGCATTGGCGAGCTTCTGGATCTTTCTGTCTCTCTTCAGGGGCCTGAGAAAGATGTTAGACATGCTGACAATGATGGAATAAGGGAAATAATATGATAATAGAGAATAGAGTCATTTAATGTTTCTCTCTCCTTCTCCGTCCATCACCTTTTCTCTCCATCTGCTATGCTCTTCTTCTCCTCCTCCTCACACTCTTTCATTCTCCAGTCCATGATGTAGCCAATGAGAGGGCAGGACACCAAACACAGCAGCTGCAGAGTGCCGAAGACTGACGAGTAGAAACTTACTGAGGAAACACACACACACACGTTCACACAAAGAAACTCAACTCACAGTTACATCCATCATAACAACGTTATGTTATTCAGCAGGGTATATCTGTTAATGCACAATTTGTTGTGGTCAACATCTAGTCCTTCTTCAATCATCAGTGACCACAGGACCCCTGCATGCAATGACACAGATGCATGTAATTAACTCCAGCACCTCAACTGAGCCAGCTGAGCACACCACCACCATGTCAGCATCATTGCTGTCCTGAGAATGGTCCACTACCCAAGTAACATCTGGTCTTATGGTGGTCTCATCCCATTGATGGATGGTGTAGAAGGTAGCTGACAAATTGTGCAGCAACAGATGGGCTACAGTCAGTATGTCTACAAAGTGCCTATATGGTAGGTGGAACGGACAGAATTGCCAGTAAGTGTAAGTATGTGATCGAAATAACAAATCTTTCGTACCTTGTTCTTCTGCTTCTAACACCAACTGTTCTGGAGCTGAATCAGAAAGAAATCAGAGCAGTCTATTAGCACACATGCCCACATACATACCAGCAAACCGTCTGTACTGGTCACTGTGGTCTAAAAAACACTGCTTAGTCACTAAGACTTATGATTTATTCTCAGCAACACAACATCCATCTATAGACAGCAGTCCACAGGAGAACAGCAGTGTGCTTCATGCTGAGTTGGAAGGAATGCTTAGTCCTTCTGTCCCAAACTATAAAGAGAGATTCCCCAATGTTACTATCCTCACTGATCTCAGTATTACAATATTACAGGACTGTGTGTATATATACAGTGCCCTCCATAATTATTGGCACCCCTGGTTAAGATGTGTTCTTTGGCTTCTAATAAATTGAGTTTTTTTCTAAATAATATAGGACCACGATGGAAAAAAAGAGTAAAATCCAACCTTTAACTCAAGTGAATTTATTCAGTAGGAAAAAAATCCCACATTAAGAAATAATTGTTTAACATCAAATCATGTGTGCCACAATTATTGGCACCCCTGATGTTAATACTTTGTACAACCCCCTTTTGCCAACAAAACAGCACCTAATCTTCTCTTATAATGTTTCACAAGATGGGAGAATACAGATAGAGGGATTTTTGACCATTCCTCTTTGCACAATCTCTCTAAATCATCCAGCGACCTGGGTCCTCTCCTCTGCACTCTCCTCTTCAGCTCACCCCACAGGTTTTCAATGGGGTTGAGGTCTGGGGACTGATATGGCCATGGGAGGAGCTTGATTCTGTGTGTGGTGAACCATTTCTGTGTACATTTGGCCATATGTTTTGGGTCATTATCTTGCTGAAAGACCCAGTGACGACCCATCTTCAGCTTTTGGGCAGAAGCCACCCGATTTTGTTTTAAAATGTCCTGGTATTTCAAAGCATTCATGATGCCATGCACCCTAACAAGGTTCCCAGGGCCTTTGGAAGAGAAACAGGCCCACAGCATCACTGATCCTCCCCCATATTTCACAGTGGGCATGAGGTGCTTTTCTGCATACTTGCATTTGTTGCCAAAAAGCTCTATCTTAGTTTCATCTGACCAAAGCACACGGTCCCAGTTGAAGTTCCAGTACTGCTTAGCAAACTCCAAACGTTTGCGTTTATGATTGTGAGTGAGAAAAGGTTTTTTCCGTGCATGCCTCCCAAACAGCTTGTTGGCATGCAGATAGCGCCTGATGGTTGTTTTGGAGACTTTGTGACCCCAAGAAGCTACCATTTGTTGCAATTCTGTAACAGTGAGCTTTGGAGACCTTTTTATTTCTCTTATCATCTTCCTCACTGTGCGTGGGGGCAAAATAAACTTGCGTCCTCGTCCAGGCTTGTTTACCACTGTTCCAGTTGTT
The DNA here is from genome assembly GCF_030463535.1 of Salminus brasiliensis. Lineage (NCBI taxonomy): Eukaryota > Metazoa > Chordata > Actinopteri > Characiformes > Bryconidae > Salminus > Salminus brasiliensis. The sequence goes on from NC_132881.1 coordinate 40,131,100, forward strand.
TTAAACTTCTTAATTCCTCTGACAGTAGATATGGACAGGTGGAGGTGAGTGGCTATTTTCTTGTAGCCATTGCCTAACTTGTGGAGGTCAACACACATCTGCCTTACTTGAATGGTATGTTCCTTTGTCTTTCCCATGTTGAAGAGAAATGGCCTCTGTGTCACGTCATATTTATACCCCAGGGAAACAGGAAGTTGTGAATTACTAATTAAATGTTCCTACATACTCTGATCAACTTCGTAAACTACTGTAGAATTGACAGAAATACTTTAATTACATTTATTTCCTAAGAAATGTTAGGGGTGCCAATAATTGTGGAACAGGTGATTTTATGAAAAATTATTATTTCTTAGTCAGGGATTTTTTTTTTCCCCCTTAAAATTCACTTGAGTTAAAGGTTGGATTTTACTCTTTTTTTCCATCGTGGTCCTATATTATTTAGAAAAAAACTCAATTTATTAGAAGCTAAAGAACACATCTTAACCAGGGGTGCCAATAATTATGGAGGGCACTGTATATATATATATATATATACTTTATTATACTTATATAAGTATAAAAAAGTATTACAAGTCCAACTAATCGCAAATAGGAGAATTTAAAAATGCACACCAAGCAAAAGTCCGGGTCTCAGGAGGTTAATCTTGCCCTGGGCCTCACAGGAAGTCTTCAGTCTTCAGGCTTATTTCTGACTAAGACATTCTTCATACACCTGCCTATGAATCAGTAAGGGGAGTGGAAAGCTCACCATTGGGGTCTCCATGGGTTACCAGAAACTCCAGCATCTTGTTCATGGCTCCCATATAAAAGATAATGCGAAGCTGAGTCATGGGCATGGTGATCAAAGTCCACAAGAAGATGGCCGAACACACAGAGCGGCGGAATGGTGGTGAGCCTGTACACACACACACGCACACGCAGACACACACAAAAATATGCAACAATTAAAACAGGCACTCACTAATTTGCATATTTCAACACAATTAACACGTAAATGGTTTTCTCTTCATGTCCGAACAAAGTCTCAATGTACAGCAAATCTATATTTTTTTTTTTCAGTTTATTTCACAAACATGTTTGTATGAGTGTGAGAGAAAAAGACAGAAAGAGAGACCCACCCTGGCTCTGTGTGGCTACGCCATTGCTGTGTATGTGTTCATCAGAAAGCTCTTTATTCGAGATTTCCTGTTCTTCAGTGGTCACATGACTGTTGCAGCGATCTTCTGTCACCTTGTGATCCATTACTAGACTATTTAGCTTCACATTTTTACTGTCAGAGAAAGAGAGAGATAGAAATGAGAGAGACATGAGACACGAGAGAGACAAAACATCATCATCACTCTTAAAAGTAAAGGTGGTAAAAAGATTTCTTTATGTGATGCTGCAGAAGAGCCATTTTAGTTCCATAAAGAATAATTTATTAAAAGAGATGTGGGTGTGAAGAACATTTACTTTGGTAACTTTTGAAAGGTTCTTCAAACTCTTCTTCAATCTCTTTTACAACCATGTTTTTCTTTGTTCAATTGCTTAAATAACCCTTTATACCTTTAATTTTTAAGAGTGTGGGCTTATAAGTTAATACTTTTTGTATGTTCAAAAACAGTACTGTTTATAAACAATATATATATTGTTTCACTTTTTTGTAGATGCCCCACCGCTACACTACACTGTTGACAGTCTCCTGGAGTAGACAATTTTGATGAAAACAGTTGTTCACAGAAAGTAAAATGGATTGATGGTACATGTTGGTGTGCTTTTTACATGGGAGCGTAAAATCGCCTCTCATCGGGTTACACCAGGGATTTATTTTAATGACAAGTGTAAACGCGGCCAAAGTAGATCCAGATACTATCCAGGTGTAAACTGGCACCTTGTGGAATATATGGGACAAAGAACTGAAGCTGTTTTGAAAGCAAATGGAGGCTCTACTCGGTATTAATATTAGTAGTAATACTAGTATTACTACTAGTAATTAGTATTAGCACAGTGGTCCTAATAAATTGCCTAGTGAGTGTACATTGTCTACATTACTGAAAATGATGTAACACTGACGTGTAGCTGATCTCCTCAGGGGCAGGGAAGGGCTCCACCGGCCAATTGAGAAAGCAGTTGAGGAAGACGAGGCAGGCTAAACCCGCCCACACCCAGAAAATCACATGAAATGAGACGCCTGCATCATAGATCAGCTGAGAAAGAGAAACACAAAAAAAACTTTAAAAATGATCAGTCTGGACTACAGCTACTGGACAGTGAAGTCCAGCAGTTTTGCTGGTACCTGAACAATGTTCAAAATGTGAGTGCTTTGGGCTTTTGGTATAGAGCTTGATTCATTTCCACTGATGGTTTACAAACCTGGGTTTAACAGAGGCTCTAAATGTAAGCCAAAATCTCTCCAACAAAGGCACAATAGCGTAAATCACTTCTTAGACTTCACAATCTTTCTCATGTATTCTGTCTCATCAGCTGTAAGCTAAACGGGCTCTGAGAGCTGATGTCAGAACACAGTAGATACTAGGTAATTAGGTAAACCACTTTTAAACACAATAAAATCCAAGACTGTTGATTTTGTGTTAGTGTAGGCTGCTTGTTTGTCCTACCTTAACTCCAGGGAAGGTAACTGCAGAGGAAGCATATGAGCCAATCATGAGTGAAAGGATGGTAGAGCGTATATTTCCAAACATGTTGGGGAGCTGAAAAAAGGCAAGGACAAGCACAAGAACTTATAATAAAAAACAGCATTACAATAGCTGTGTTTGTATGTTTTACAGACATGTATTCATATCCAGTAGGGGGCGTCCACAGCACCACAGAGTGTTGGAGCGGCCTGCAGCCAAGCAGTGTTTAAAAGAACAGCTGTGTCTAACTCAGGCAGGCAGTAACAGTGGCAGCCTAACGCTTCACCTCTGCACATAATGAACCACATGCTCTCTCACTCTCTACCTCCCTTTGTCTCAATCCCCTTCTCCTTCTCTTCTTTTCACCCTCTTTCTACCTCTATCAGAAAACTGAGAAACTCTTTTATAGCCTGGACACCCTTGGGAAAAGTGCATCACAACTTTAGTGTACAATACTTGTGAGAAAATACCCAGTGGGAAAGTGTCCCGTCCTACCCATATCTGTAAAGTCTGTGAACCCCCCATCTCCTCCAGCCCCCCTAGTCCTAGACTACATATAGGTCATGATTAGGGTTGGGTGGTACACATATTGTTCTTACCCTCTTAAAATATTACCATAGTATACAGTATTAACAGGGCGAGGAGTAGCTAAGTTGCACAAGTAGGCTTTTAGGTTTACGCGACTTCCTTACCAACTTGTCCTACGTTATTTTAAACCTGAAAAATGATCAAATACAAAGTTCAGTTTGCTCACAGGATGACAAACTAAGTGACCATTGTGCACACTTTTAAATAAATCACTCGATAAATGTTAAACCATCAGTCTGATGATGATTACAAATGTTAAACTACCCTGAATCAGAGGATAGAGGCTGGATAGCTTATTCAGCAGGATAACAATCTGCTCACTACAGAATCAATTCAAGCCTGGCTGACAGAAAGCACACTTATGACTCAGATCAAGCACTGAATTAAATATTTTTCCTTTGTTGTGTTGCTTCTGTAGCCCACACACTAAGCTTGTCTTTGCTTAGCTTAACATATAGCTAGTCCCCTAACAACGGCCTTCCCCAATATCGGACACGTGTTGCGCATTTCCCCCAAAGATGCCCAAGATTACAGCATTGTTAGTGATGTTTAAATATTGTGCAAGAATGAAGTTTAAAGGCCTCTCTAAGGCAGGATCTTACGTTTTTTTAATTGGAAAATAGGGAGAGTGGAAATGTGCAATATGGAGAAGTGGCCGATATTGGGGGCTGTAGTTGTTATAGCTAGCTTAGCTACAAATTCACCAGTAACCTAGTGCAGCTGCTGTTGACTTACTGCTGAGCCACTGACACAAGTTTGAGAGATCGAAGTTGACTAACTGGTGTAACAGAACGACAAAAAGACAATCTAGTTTTAGGTAAGTTAGCAAGCAGGTTAAACACCACAGCGCAGACCGTATTCCAGCTTCCTGAAGTTCAAATCACACAGGATAAAGCCTCATATCTGAGAGCACAAAGTCCAGTGAATGGTCCTAGGAGTGTTTTTGACAAGTACATTTAATAGACTGGTTCATCAGCTCTCCCTTTTAATCAAACTCAGCATGTTGTTGTAGTTTTATCCCCACCTGTTTTCAGAGCATCATCAGTGAGCTTCCACCCTTTGGCTTTGTTAAATGAACATGGGACCATTTGGCACTTATTTGGCCATGTAGTAGATGATAGACACAAAACAAAATTTGACAAATTAGACATGTTGTAATTTTTGAAATACCGTTATAAGCGCCCAACCCCAGTCACAATATTGTTTGGAATTAGCACACTTGCTCTCTTATTCCGGAATGAGGAAATGTGAGCTGTGAAAGAGTGAAGTGAGAGTATAGCTGCTCTGCCTGACGCTCTGAGAGCGTTGCACAGGAGATCCACAGGGGCTTTTTAATGGATGGGATAGTGGACGTGAACGTGCATGTGTTTAAATGACACACACACCAAATGCTAGTCTCTAGTCTTTTGTCTTTACTGTCGATGATTTAATGTGCTGTTTATCGTATTCACGCACCCACAGAAATCCTAATATGGACAAGAATTTGTACACACATACACACAGACACACACATACACACAGACATCGCCAGTTGGCCACTCAAAACATTTGAAATTCCTTCCCCTTACACAACTCTGCTCTTTATCAAAGTTCAGCCTGGGACATGTGTCTATCCATGAACTGCACTGCCTGCTATCCCTGGAAATATGGCAAACACGCAGAGTCAGCAACACACACACATACACACACACGCGCGCACACACAAATACTGTTTCTGTTCCACATGCTTAACAGGGATTCCGGCACATTGATGGGGAGACAAAGAGAAAGCAATGACAAAAAGAAGAGCAAAGAAGAGGAACAAAGTCAAAACAATTAATACTTGAAAAGTACAAAACAATTAATAATTGAATCTGTATCTTTTAAGGATTCCAGATTTATCATTTCAACAACTGCTTCATTTCTTCTGCTTTATTTAACATTAAAGTTTAGATAGCAATTTAAAATGTATACTGTATATTTTAGCTGTTTAGTTAAACTGAGCAATTTAACATTAGCTTAATGTTAAATTTAGCCATATAACTGTTATCTGTTATCTGAGTGATTTCAATAAACCTAAAGAAGCAGAGAGAGGAGTGTCAAAAAGAAAGAGGAGATAGAAATAGACTGGAAGAATGGAAAAAACAAAAAGTACCAGGAATGAAAACTGAAAGAGAGAGAGAGAGAGAGCAGACAGAGAGAGGGCAGACAGAGGGGAGTGTGTGTGGCTGGGGATGTATGGGCGTGGCCGAGGTGAGGGCGTGAGGATAGTCCAGCTACCTGATTGGCTGAAAGTGTAGGGTCAAAATTTGGAGTCTGGAAGTGGAACAACATGTGCCTTCCCAAAGATACACACACACTCACATAAACTGAACACTCAATTACAACACACACTTGTCCAACAAGGTTTTATAAAAGCAGATAAATTCACACCAGATATGTGAGCATGCTACAGCCGACTCAACTAAAGCAAACACACACCAAACTACAGCTCCACAATCCAGATGTTCCAATCTTGTCATTTATGAAGTAATTTATATCATTTTCACAGATGCTACATTTTGTGTGAATAAGAACCACAACATCTCTGTTCATGACTGTATGTGTGTGTGTGTGTGTGTGTGTGTGTGTGTGTGTGTGTGCACATATCACTTAGTGTACGGCTAAAATTTGGCAGATTTTTCCTTATGGCAGCTCTATTTATACTCTGCTTCTTTTTCTGGCTTTTTGCCCAAATTTCTCTGTGAATGCTTACAGCTGTGATGTGGACGGCAGTCTGGGGGGGGGGGCAGTGATGTTTGCGCTGTGGTCTTTATTCCAGCAGTAAATTCACTCTCCAAACAACATAAAGGGATTTTTGTGTTTAATAATACAAAGGTCGGTGGACACCCCTTGTAATGAACGCAAGCTGCAGTCATTGCTGACATAAATGTGCAAATGTACACATGCAGCTAGTCTAGTACCGCCAAAAGAATTGGATTCCCTGGAGCAGATAAACATGAACCTACTGGCACAACGCATAATGCCAGGTGTGGGCTAGAGGGGTATAAAGCCCCCCAGCACTGAGCTGTAGAGCAGTGGAGCTGTGTTCTCTGGAATGATGGAGGTGCTCCATCCAATACTTTTGGGATTGATGCATTGGGACGTTGGGGATGAAGTGGGGTGGTGATCATCCAACATACTGACCGCACAAACACTTTTGTCACTGAATGTAATCAAATCCACACAGTAATGCTCTAGAATCTAGTAGAAAGCATTCCCTGGTCAGTAAAGTAATGATGAGCGGGTGTCCCAATACTTTTGTCCATATAGTGTATAACCAGTCATAAATATGACTTCATACCTCTGTGCCTATGAGTGTGCATTTGTGTGTGTGTGTTTGTGTGTGTCTGTGTATTTATCCTACCGTCAGTGAAGTAAAGGTCAGACATATTCCTCCAAAGCCATTAAAGGAGACAGCGACGAATATGAGGGCAGATAATACTGAGAGGCAAAGGGAAGAACCAGTGTTTAGTCTTAATATACAGCAAAGTCTTAATACAGCAGAATATGCAGGCATCTGGCAAAATGATATTCATCTGGCCAGAAAATGTTTATTTGTTCGCAAAATATTGATAGTAGAATAAATACAAATAAACAATATATTGTGATTTGATACATATGTGTATTCCTTATCATATAATTTGGCATGCAAAAGTTTGTGCATCCCTGGTCAACCTTTCTGTTACTGTAAATAGTTAAGTGAGTAGAACATAAAATGATGTCTGACATGAAGTGCAAACATAAATTATAACAATATAATGTATTAGTCTGGTTCTGTAGAATTTGTAGAGTGACAAATAAAGCACAATGCAAAACGTAGAGTTAACCTTCGTAATTGTTAGGGCTAAGGCTCATTCACAATCATTATTAGAAAAGGCCAGGTGATTCAAATTTCAAAGCTTTATAAATACTCTAACAATTACAATTCCTAATAAGCACAACGCAGGAGATGCTGTAAGAAGATAACAACATGTTTTCAGGTAACTCATTCCTCAGTTAGTAATGTAATTAATTGATAGTTGACCAAATGTGGAGTGGTCAAGATGAGGTCTGGAAAACGGCACATAAGGCAAACGGCAAATTAAGACCCCCATCTGACTGCAAAAGACCTTCAGGAATATTTAGCAGACTCTGTAGTGGTGGTGCAGTGTTCAGTGTGGGTCTCCAACTGTTACGCACAGGGTTGGTTTATGGACTTGTGTTGCAGCCAGTGGCACAAGGAACATTTCAATGGTAGAGTGAAGAATGGGTTCAATTAAATAGCAGCAAATTCTGAAAGCAAACATCACACCATCTGTAAAAAGCTGACGAGGAAAGGAGGATTACTTCTAGAGCAGAATGATGATCCTAAACACACCTCAAAATCCACAACGGACTACCTCGAAAGGTGCAAGATGAAGATTTTGCCATAGCCCTCACAGTTCCAAAGACCTAAACATCATTGAAAATGTGCAGCTAGATTTTAAAATAGCAACGAACTCAAGATGGCTCAAGAATCTCACAGAACTTTTGCAAGGAAGAATCCCAAAGACTGGCAACAAAAAACATGTTGCTTAGCTATTTAAAGTAACAGAAAGTTTGATCAGCAGTGCCCAAAACCTTGTCATCTCACATGGTTTTTAAACTAAAGCAGTTGCTTTCTGAAGGGGTTTTAGAAAGTGGAGTTTGTGGCAAATTGTTAAAAACAGAACCAGTAGCTATTAGTGTTGACTGAATACTTAGATAACTGCTTACATGTAATGTAAAAGGCAGACCTGTTATCAATGCGTTTATTTGTTTTTGTCATATATTGTTGTAAATGCAAAGTAATATCAATAATATTGTGTACACACACACACACACGCAGACATACACACATTCACATACACTGACCTGAAGGATCATATGATGCCACAGCAATCAACACCATGGAGAAAGCAAAGCAGAAGCTGGAGGAGATTGGATGGTGAAAATGACTAGGTCACTCATGAACACTTGTGTGTGTGCAAGCTACAAAGTTAGAACTACACATTAATGGCTGTCATTAATGTAATGATGGTGGCTACTGCATCACAATCAAAATGGCTTTGTTAAATCTGATATATACACTATATTGCCAAAAGTATTCACTTGCCTGCCTTCACATGCATTTGAACTTGAGAGACATCCTATTCTTAATCCATAGGGTTTAATATGATGTCGGGCCATCCTTTGCAGGTATAACAGCTTCAGTTTTTCTGGGAATGCGTTCCACAAGATTTAGGAGTGTGTTTATGGGAATTTTTGACCATTCCAGAAACGCATTTGTGAGGTCAGACACTGATGTTTGACGAGAAGGCCTGGCTTACAGTCTCATTCCCAAAGGTGTTGAGGTCAGGACTCTGTGCAGGCCAGTCAAGTTCTTCTACACCAAACCTGCTCATCTATGTCTTTATGGACTTGCAACTTGCTTTGTGCACTGGTGTGCAGTCATGTTGGAACAGGAAGGGGTCATCCCCAAACTGTTCCCGCAAAGTTGGAAGCATGTAATTTACCAAAATTTCTTGGTATGCTGAAACATTAAGAGTTCCTTTCACTGGAACTAAGGGGTCGAACCCAACTCCTGAAAAACAACCCCACACCATAATCCCCCCTCCACCAAACTTTACACATGAAGTTTGGAGGTCTGTAGCGACTGACTTTACAGAGGTTGGCGACCTCGCTCTGTCATTTTACTGCTGTTTTACTGTCAGTTGCTGTTGCCGTTCCCAATCACTTCCCCCTTGTTATAATACCACTGACAGTTGACTGTGGAAAATTTAGTAGCGAGGAAATTCCACGACTTTTCTTGTTGCACAGGTGGCATCCTATCACGGTACCATGCTGGAATTCACTGAGCTCCTGAGAGCGACCCATTCTTTCACAAATGTTTGTAGAAGCATGGATGGGTGAGTGAATACTTTTGGCAATATAGTGTATAGTGATGTATGTGAAATGCTAGCTGATTCAGTTTTAGCAAGACTATGTTGAAAAATAAGATGTACGCTGTAAAGTTTTTTGTACCTGCCCAGCAGCCGTATTGGGCGTGGCCCGTATTTGTCCATCAGGATTCCTAGTGGCAGAGTGGCCGCGCTGATGATGAAAGAGCCGATGGTAAAGCCGAGGTTTAGAATCTCCTCTTGCTCCACACAGCTCAGCCACCCTGAGCTATCCTCTGAGCTTTGGTTAGCATGGAGCTCTGTCCCATTTTCTATCAGAAGGAAGCAGGACTGATAGTAAAATAACATGGTAATAATTGCTGGCATGGACTTATGGACCACATAATGTTGCTTTAATATTGTATTTCCATGATTACCACTGTCAATGTCAATCAAAACTAGGCATCTGAGTGCATCATAACAAAGGAAAGTGAGGGGTGGGGCTTTTGTTAAACATGCTTCTACACTCAAACTATGGGTTTTTAATCAATTATAGATTTCAGGGTTTAAACTTTAAAATATGTGCATATGTGCAAACAATAACATACTAAACATTTCTATATTATCAGGAGCTGTTTCTATCAATCAATACACTACTGTATTGTGTCAAATTGAATTGCGAATTTGAGTCGAGTACTAATGCTTATTTACAGCTAATCCTTTGAGTGCGTATACTAGTATAAGCTGAAGTTCTGGTCGGCTACTGTACTGTAGATCTGCGCTGGAACTTTGTTAATGTACCTGAGCACAGGTGAGAGTAGAAGCCCTCGTTCTTCAGCATGATGAGGAGTGAACCCCAGCCAAGCAGCACAGCAGAAAAGAGGAGGTTCTCTATCACCGAGGTCACTGCCATCCACCAGCGCCTCCTATAGGCCTGCGCAAGAGACGGTGCCATTTCCTGAACGAGAGAGAAAGATTAGGTTTAGAGGAGAAAGTGCAGACACCAAGACACTCTATACTAATGTGCTACAGCACTCCCATCATCTCTGAATTGTCTTATTTAAATGGTGATAAATGATAAATATAAGGGGGGGAACAGTAAACACCATAGTGATTCAATTTTATTCAATTCCATTCAATTCAATTCAATAGACCTAGCACCAATCATTCTGAAATAAAGAAGCACATGTTAAATATCAGCATCTGGGGTAAGTGATAAATCATGTTAATGCCAAACTATTCCTTTAAATGGAGATGAATGACGAAACAACCGTCAATCAACTGGCTTTTGTTCTTGTACTTCTACAACTGTAGAAAACAGTTTATATGGTTCTTACTTGGTTCAAACATACTGTAGTTACAGGTTTCAGGTATAACCTTTCTCCTACGCTTCTGTAAACAGGGAAATTGTGTGTTTCGAGGATTAAACAAGGAACCACAAATAGTAAATATAACTTTATTTACATGAAAACACAGGCCAAAACTGGTTCCTCCTGTCTGTTCTCTGTCATGTTACACATTCAGTTTACATTGTATGATTCTTTACATCTAATTACATAATGACAACAAATTACATTAGTTACTTACAATGAGTAATAAGCTACAGTAAATTCCATTTGCATTCGGTTTTGGATATATAATTCTTGTTTTGGACATTTCAATACCAGAAAAATGGACAAACATAGCAAAAGAAGAGTTTTTTCTTTATGCAAAAGTTCTAATATCCTAATGAAATATCTTTTTTTATTTATAAAATTATCTGTTTTATCTTTTTTCTACCTTTCTTCAAGACACAAATGTGGTATTAATTGAACATTTAGAATCCACAAATTCAGCAGAATTCAACAGCTTGTTTCCTTGAGCTACAAATGAAAAATAAGATCAAGACAAATGTGTCATAGGGAACTTACACTGAGCTGTAATGTAAAAAATCATATGTGAACATACTTATTTAACACCCGAGACAAAACTGTAATGGCATTAAAAGAAGCAAAAGACAGACAGCCCTGTTACACCTCGACAGGGTTCACATTCAGCACAAGTACAACATGCTGTATCTTGCACATTACAGCAGATAACATCTGCCATCTCCATTGTACTGATGGGTTGCACTACCTATATATTCAGTGATGTTCTCTTTGGTTTTATAATTAAAGGCTTGGGTGTTATCCTAAATTGACTGCTAGTTGCTTTCAATTTTGGGCTCATAAAGCTGCAAAGCAGTTTCAACATTTCAAACAACTCAAACAACTACGCAATATTAGAACAGTTTCCCACTGAAATATCATGTGCTAATACTCAACACTCAATTGGCTTTAAGAAGTAGCAGTTAAATGGAACTGCGGAAGTCAAGATCTAGAAGGCCAAGAAAACTGTTATACAGAGCTGCTCATATTCTGGCCAGAAAGGCAAAGCGAAACCTCCATATGACAGCAAGGGTTTATTTCTTAAAATCAGTCAAAGCAGTCCCAAAATCCAAATGCATATTTGATCCAAACGATGCAGGCCAACCTTTGTGGTGTCATGCCAGGCGGAGGTAGGCCTGTCACGATAATTATGTTTGTATGGGTATTATTGTTATATCAGTGGCAAATATGGTCTTAAAATTACAATAATATGGTTTATTCCTGGGACAACATATTGTCCAAAAAATAGCCAGGCCTTATTCCGGCTGTTTTAATATGTTAATATGTAAGGTGTTCAAAAAATGTAGCAGTATAATCACAATATGGTATTTTTCCATACCACTCAAGCCTACTAAATACATTTAAGAATAAGATACTAAGATAATAAATAAACAGGATCCAAAATTTGTAGCTACATCGACTATAGAAGATATAAAACAGCTATTACGAGTTATCACATTATTAGCTAATCAGCTAATTCTTAGATATGTACTTAAGTCCTATCAACAGAGTTCCATTTTGTTCCATTTACTATAAGAAAGTTATCTACAGCCAATCCTTATAGTCCTTTATACAGTCAGTAATCTCAGAGACAACATCATGAGCCCTAATACTGAACCATGGGGTACACCATTTTTGATCTCTGTACATTCAAAGCACCCATCATTTACACTGAACAACCAGTGATATTCTGATAGATAGGCCCTTATCAAGATGGGATTCTGATCCATAGGTATCAGTTACTTGAGTGGACCTCCTGCTGTTCAGCACTCTTGGCTTGCCTTTTCACCTTTCACCTTTGCCCACACCCACTCAGAAATGACACTGCCCAAGAAATTTAACTCTTTTTTCCATTCAGAAAACTGTGGCTACACTTAGCTACATGGTGCTATAACAATGACTGACCGACCGCCTTGATCACTGTGGTGGTGGAGGACAAGGACAACATCAGTAAAACAGCAGCAGCTGTTTCAATCTTATATTCTCTAACATCGCAGACATGAGTGTACGATAAAATTGTGTACTCTTAACTCTGCAGCTCGAGTTCTAGTTTTCTAGAACTGGCAAACACACTGAGAAAAGTGTGCACTTGGGATACTTCAGAACTGCTTTATAACACAGCTAACACTGCATATGTCTTCTATTTAAACCTACAACTTCTGGAAATTTTAGACATGGTCTTTTTCACAGTTTCATACACTGCATGAAAGAGACCCAAGCTTTGATTTCTTTGGACGTTTTAAAATGATCATAATTGGAGGCTGTGTTGGTAACTCTGAAACTCAGATTCAATCTGAACTATGTAATTTAGTCTGTCGCAACAAGAGGTACACTCATGTGATGCAGAAAAAGGGATTACAAGAACTAAGGAGAAGCAAAATACAATTTACAAAGGTTGTAATTTATCCAAACATTTCAAATCCAATATTTTCCCACAGCACTATAAGGCAAAACAAACAACCAACCACTGGCCACAGACACTATCATTTCATTTCTGTGAAAGCAAATTCAAAGCTCTTCCATGCTGCCTTTTTTCAGGGTTTTTGTATAATTCCTCAGGGATTGCTAAAAACATGTACAGGCAGATTCCTCCTCACCACAGCGTAAGCATTTTCACTTTTTTATTTATTCTAAAGGTATAGTATAGAAAGTATTTTTTACTGTTATTATTTTCTTCACAAATGACATGCACAGCAGTGCTGAACACTTTAACGCTAATTGTCTTTAAACTGTAATAAGATGCCTCATCCATGAACCTGAGCAGTAGGTCCCCATGCTCGGTTATAAAACATACTTGGCTTATGTTGTAAAAACTGAATTACCTAACTGATTGTATTGGCTACACAGCAGCCAACGTCAAGGCTACTATTATTTGACACTGGATCCCCTTTCGACAGGTCAAAGATCTCTTCCCAAAGTAAGTGATGACGTGCAACCACACACCCACCCACGCATACACACACAGCTGCTTCCTTACACCAACTGCTGATGCATGGTCAGCACCTCTCTGGCACAAGGCTGTGCAAACTTTAGGGTCCTGTTTCAAAGGAATGATGATCTCGCTCTATGACTGATTCTATATAATTTATGTAAATTGAGAAACTGTTCGAACAGTGACACTGAAAATGTGACAATAGTGTGTGTAACCGGGGGTGGGGGGGTGGGGGGTGGGGAATGCTGCTACACAGGTTTCGAACAGAAGCTATGGAAATATCAGACCATCTCCAAGGAGCTCAAACAGAGCTGTTTGAGGCCCACAGCAACTCCTAGGTATAGATTTAGCAATAAAGAGTTAAAAATAAAGTGCTAACTATAAGGCTTATTTGTTAAAGTTCATTGTTAAAATGTTCATCTTCATCCAGACAGC